>NC_057800.1:604040053-604083476 GCF_018294505.1 Triticum aestivum
AATCCTGGCTCCGCCACTGGTAGGACCGGCCCCCCAATGCAATACATACTAAGACTCTTCCAAGCAAAGAAGGAAAGAAAAACATACACGGACTCTTCCATGGAAAATAACAGGAAAAAAACAGATTCGTGATTGGCCAGCAAAGCCCAAAAAAGAAAAAAAATCATGATTGGTCGGAAAGCCCAGAACAGTCCCAATCCATATCCTAGCCGGCCGTCGTCGACACAGCCTCACAACTCCCATGCATGTCCTGGGGCGCCACCATGGACACAACACACTTTGATTCAGTGTACGCATCACATCGGCAGCCTCAGGTTGCACAACGTCTCAGAGTCCTCTCGCATGCGGCCGCCGCCGCCGCGGACGACGCTGAGGCTGGTAAGTACACCTAGATGCCGTGTGCGGGTCAATCAATCATCTACCATGCGCTATGCGTCAACAACTTCATGTTTTAAACTCGCCTCATGCATGCATCCCGATCAGCATGGAGATAGGTAGAGGATGGATGGAAGACTTGCCTTGCAATGAGCAGCCACAAGATCGATCAAAGCAAGAGCTAACTAGGTATGTATTTTTTATGAGATGATATAAGATGGATAGGAGACTTGCCTTGCAATCAGTAGAAACAAGATCGATCACAGCCACAGCTAGCTAGGTGTACCCACTTTTATTTTTTATTTCGAATATCTAGGTGCGTACTGGAACATAATATGTATATTTTTTTAACACAACTATTTCAGTATAATGCAACATAGTCTATATAATTTTTGAACATCTAAACATCAGCATTGTGAAACAAATAGCCGTGTATAGATGATGTCTTGACAAGCCTATAAACTTTTATAACTTACTTAACTATGTCTTGACGTACAACCTCATAAGAAAAATACCTGGGAATCACATTTATTTTGTTGGCATGAATAGAATTATATCTAGATACATGAACTATCATTCATGTCAGGTGCGTGTATTGTTTAATTTATACCCCTCACTCTTATTATTCCCTAGCACTGATTTTTTAGTATCTCCATGTCTGGCACTTCTTTGTCCTTTCCCTATAAAAAAGACACTTATTTGTCCTATTTTATGGAATTGCTATAAATACTAGAAATTACCAATTTAGAATTGATATAGGTTCCACATAAATCAATAAAGTGAACTGAATTCTGAGATTTTTTTACAGGAACGAGCATATTGAAAAATCAACCTGAAATTAAAATATCAAACTAAAATAAGGTTAGTGAGAGAGGACGGCCCAAGTAGTATGAATATGTCGCCCATATTTATTAGACTTCGGTATTAATCAGAGAAATGATCAGTACAAAGGTCAAAAAATGATCAGTACAATGGTCAACTAGGTCACGATCAGCAGGTATGAGTAAATGTCATATTACGTACGTACAAACATTTTGAGCTTTTAAGATAAAATGTTCCTCAAAATCATGAGAAAAAAGCACATATCTGTCTCGCAAACTACTAAAGAAAGGAGTGTTCATATAGCAAGCTATGGCGGCATGATACTCCCGGCAGCAACAGAGCATGACATTGTATATGATGGCAGACTTACTTTTTCTTTAGAGAAATGTCAGGAACTTACTTGATTTTCTGTTCTTTCTAATTCAGTCTGGGCATGCACCAAGGAAATCATTAGGACTTTGTTTATATCCGGATGTGATGATCAAATATTGACGATGACAGTTTATTTGCACATTTCTGCTTTTTAAAGATTTCTCCAAAATAATGCATGGAATAAAACATACATCACCAGCAAGGAGAGTATGTTACTACCTACCTACTGGCGTTGTTTAATGCAACTGCCATGTTTTTTTATCTTTATAATTAACTAGATGTGACGATAAAGTACTGACAAGGAAAGTATTGATAAAATATGGAAGTCATAAATAGAAATCTAGCCGCACAAATGCGCGGGTCACACTGCTAGTTCGTGTAATAATAGAAAGCTGGTTTGTTCTATGCTAAGCAGTGCCGTATTCCAGAAGACTTCTCCTCGATCTCTGGGCTGGAATACGGAGCGTTCCGGTTTCTCTGAGCTGGGGTGCCACACGTAGGGTATTACTCCATCAAGAGGGCCCGAACCTGGGTAAACATCGTGTCCCCTGCCTCCTGTTACCATCCGCCTTAGACGCATAGTTCGGGACCCCCTACCCGAGATCTGCCGGTTTTGACACCGACATTGGTGCTTTCATTGAGAGTTCCACTGTGCCGTCACCATAAGGCTCGATGGCCCCTTCGATCATCGATAACGACGCAGTTCAGGGTTAGGTTTTCCTCCCTGGACAGATCTTTGTATTCGGCGGCTTCGCACTGCGGGCCAATTCGCTTGGCCATCTGGAATAGATCGAGAGCTACACCCCTGGCCATCAGGTCAGGCTCGGAAACTTAAACTACACTGCCGACATCCGCGGAGACTTGATCTTTGACGGATTCGAGCCCATGTCAGGTGCGCCGCACAATCACGACGAGTATGACGTAACTCTGTCGTCGGACAGTGTTCGGGAGATCGCATCTGCAACTACTCCGGCCTTCAATCCGGAGCAAATTACGCCATCCGAGGACGGAGGGATAGACCCCACCATGGAGGCCGCACTCTCAGTGGCGATGGAGCCGGATACTGACTTCACCCCTTATGAGAGCCGTGTCGCCGAACCACGGGATTCGTCTCCGGCCACGGACTCCGAGCCGCCTGCATCCGTGCCTATCGAATCTGATTGGGCGCCGATCATGGAGTTCACCTCCGCGGATATCTTTCAGCACTCGCCTTTCGACGATGTGCTAAATTCATTAAGGTCTCTCTCCTTGACGGGAGAACCTTGGCCGAACTATGTCCGGCTAGAATGGGATGCGGACGACGAAGAAATTCGCTGCCCACCCACCACCCACTTAGTAGCCACTGTCGACGATTTAACCGACATGCTTGACTTCGACTCCGAAGAAATCGACGGTATGGACGACGATGTAGGAGACGAACAGGAACCAGCGCCCATAGGGCGCTGGACCGCCACCTCATCATATGATATATACATGGTGCACACCCCCAAAGAAGGCAATGGCGACGAGACAGCGGAGGATGACCCCTCCAAGAAGCAACCCAAGCGCCGACACCAGTGGCGCCGCTCTAAGTCCCGCCACAGCAAAAGTAGTAATACCGACACAAGAGACAATAACACTCCGGATAGTGTCGAAGACAACCACAGTCCCTTACAGCACAATGTAGAGCGGGAAGGCGAACAAGCTAGCCCTCCAGAGCAGGCAGCAGATGGAAAATCGAAGGAGGACAATTACATGCCTCTCTCCGAAGACGTGGTGAGCCTCGGCGATGAAGAATTTATCATACCTGAGGATCCCGTCGAGCAGGAGCGCTTCAAGCGCCGGCTTATGGCCACAACAAATAGCCTGAAGAAAAAGCAACAACAACTTCAAGCTGATCAAGACTTGCTAGCAGACAAATGGACCGAAGTCCTTGCGACCGAGGAATACGAACTCGAGCGCCCCTCCAAGAGTTACCCAAAGTGCAGGTTGCTACCTCACCTCGAGGAGGAAGCATTGAAACCGACATCACCAGTGTACGATGCGACTAACCGACCACCTCGTGGCCGAGCTAGAGAGGCGTTTCAGCCTAAAGTTCAGCGTGCACCCCGCCGCCACTCAAACAAAAATACCAAGGCCCGGGGCAACACACGGGACCTACGAGACGTAGTGGACAGTAGGGCAAAACATGCAAGGTCGATATACGGGTCACGGGGGCGCGCGCCAACATGAGACGATGGCCGTCGCGTCGGATACACTAAAGGTAAATTCGGCTGGGCCGAATACAGCAGACAAGACTCATGTGAACTGCGTTGTGATATAGCCATGCACAGAGGCGCCGCACACCCCCTATGCTTCACTGATGAAGTTATGGATCACGAATTCCCAGAGGGTTTCAAACCCGTAAATATCGAATCATATGATGGTACAACAGATCCCGCTGTATGGATTGAGGATTTCCTCCTTCACATCCACATGGCTCGCGGCGATGATCTACATGCCATCAAGTACCTCCCACTAAAACTCAAAGGACCAACTCGACATTGGCTGAATAGCTTGCCAGCAGACTCCGGCGGTGGTTGGGAGGATTTGGAAGACTCATTCCTTGACAACTTCCAGGGCACTTATGTGCGACCACCGGATGCTGATGACTTGAGCCATATAACTCAGCAGCCAGGGGAATCGGCCAGAAAATTCTGGACATGGTTCCTAACTAAGAAAAACTAAATTGTCGACTATCCGGATGCAGAGGCCTTAGCAGCATTCAAGCATAACATCCGTGACGAGTGGCTCGCCCAGCACCTCGGCCAGGAATAGCCGAAGTCTATGGCAGCCCTCACGACACTTATGACCCGCTTTTGCGCGGGCGGGGATAGCTGGCTGGCTCGCAGCAACAACACATCAAGGAATCCGGGCACTTCGGATACCAAAGATGTTGGGTTTCGTAGTAATTTCAAAAAATTTCCTACGCACACGCAAGATCATGGTGATGCATAGCAACAAGAGGGGAGAGTGTTGTCTACGTACCCTCATAGACCGCAACGGAAGCGTTGATGCAACATAGAGGAAGTAGTCATACGTCTTCCCGATCCGACCGATCCAAGCACCATTACTCCGGCACCTCCGAGTTCTTAGCACACGTACAGCTCGATGACGCTCCCCGGGCTCCGATCCAGCAAAGCTTCGGGGATGAGTCCCATCAGCACGACGGCGTGGTGACGATGATGATGTTCTACCGACGCAGGGCTTCGCCTAAGCACTGCAACGATATGACCGAGGTGGAATATGGTGGAGGGGGGCACCGCACACGGCTATGGAATGATCACGAAGATCAACTTATGTGTTCTAGGGTGCCCCCTGCCTCCGTATATAAAGGATCCAAGGGGGGGTGCGGCCGGCCCTAGAGGAGGCGCGCAGGAGGAGTCCTACTCCCATCGGGAGTAGGACTCCCCACCCTTTTCCTTGTCCAAGTAGGAAAGGTGGAAGGAGAGAAGGAAAGGGGGGCACCGCCCCTCCCTCCTTGTCCAATTCGGACTAGGGGGAGAGGGGGTGCGCGGCCTGCCCTGGCAGCCCCTTCCTCTTCTCCACTTTAGGCCCATGAGGCCCATTAACCCCCCGGGGGGTTCCGGTAACCCCACGGTGCTCCGGTTTTATCCGAAACTTCCCCGGAACGCTTTCGGTGTCCGAATATAGTCGTCCAATATATCAATCTTTATGTCTCGACCATTTCGAGACTCCTCGTCATGTCCGTGATCACATCCGGGACTCCGAACTAACTTCGGTACATCAAAATGCATAAACTCATAATAACTATCATCGTAACGTTAAGCGTGCGGACCCTACGGTTCGAGAACAATGTAGACATGACTGAGACAAATCTCCGGTCAATAACCAATAGCGGGACCTGGATGCCCATATTGGCTCCTACATATTCTTCGAAGATCTTTATCGGTCAGACCGCATAACAACGTACGTTGTTCCCTTTGTCATCGGTATGTTACTTGCCCGAGATTTGATCGTCGGTATCCAATACCTAGTTCAATCTCGTTACCGGCAAGTCTCTTTACTCGTTCCGTAATACATCATCTCGCAACTAACTCATTAGTTGTAATGCTTGCAAGGCTTATGTGATGTGTATTATCGAGAGGGCCCAGAGATACCTCTCCGACAATCGGAGTGACAAATCCTAATCTCGAAATACGCCAACCCAACATCTACCTTTGGAGACACCTGTAGAGCACCTTTATAATCACCCATTTAAGTTGTGACGTTTGGTTGCACACAAAGTGTTCCTCCGGCAAATGGGAGTTGCATAATCTCATAGTCATAGGAACATGTATAAGTCATGAAGAAAGCAATAGCAACATACTAAACGATCGGGTGCTAAGCTAATGGAATGGGTCATGTCAATCAGATCATTCACCTAATGATGTGATCCCATTAATCAAATGACAACTCTTTGTTCATGGTTAGGAAACATAGCCATCTTTGATTAACGAGCTAGTCAAGTAGAGGCATGCTAGTGACACTCTGTTTGTTTATGTATTCACACATGTATTATGTTTCCGGTTAATACAATTCTAGCATGAATAATAAACATTTATCATGATATAAGGAAATAAATAATAACTTTATTATTGCCTCTAGGGCATATTTCCTTCAGTCTCCCACTTGCACTAGAGTCAATAATCTAGATTACACAGTAATGATTCTAACACCCATGGAGCCTTGGTGATGATCATGTTTTGCTCGTGGAAGAGGCTTAGTCAACGGGTCTGCTACATTCAGATCCGTATGTATCTTGCAAATCTCTATGTCTCCCACCTGGACTAGATCCCAGATGGAATTGAAGCGTCTCTTGATGTGCTTGGTTCTCTTGTGAAATCTGGATTCCTTTGCCAAGGCAATTGCACCAGTATTGTCACAAAAGATTTTCATTGGACCCGATGCACTAGGTATGACACCTAGATCGGATATGAACTCCTTCATCCAGACTCCTTCATTTGCTGCTTCCGAAGCAGCTATGTACTCCGCTTCACATGTAGATCCCGCTACGACGCTTTGTTTAGAACTGCACCAACTGACAGCTCCACCATTTAATGTAAACACGTATCCGGTTTGCGATTTAGAATCGTCCGGATCAGTGCCAAAGCTTGCATCAACGTAACCGTTTACAATGAGCTCTTTGTCACCTCCATATATGAGAAACATATCCTTAGTCCTTTTCAGGTATTTCAGGATGTTCTTGACCGTTGTCCAGTGATCCACTCCTGGATTACTTTGGTACCTCCCTGCTAAACTTATAGCAAGGCACACATCAGGTCTGGTACACAGCATTGCATACATGATAGAGCCTATGGCTGAAGCATAGGGAACATCTTTCATTTTCTCTCTATCTTCTGCAGTGGTCGGGCATTGAGTCTGACTCAACTTCACACCTTGTAACGCAGGCAAGAACCCTTTCTTTGCTTGATCCATTTTGAACTTTTTCAAAATCTTGTCAAGGTATGTGCTTTGTGAAAGTCCAATTAAGCGTCTTGATCTATCTCTATAGATCTTTATGCCTAATATGTAAGCAGCTTCACCAAGGTCTTTCATTGAAAAACTCTTATTCAAGTATCCCTTTATGCTATCCAGAAATTCTATATCATTTCCAATCAGTAATATGTCATCCACATATAATATCAGAAATGCTACAGAGCTCCCACTCACTTTCTTGTAAATACAGGCTTCTCCGAAAGTCTGTATAAACCCAAATGCTTTGATCACACTATCAAAGCGTTTATTCCAACTCCGAGAGGCTTGCACCAGTCCATAAATGGATCGCTGGAGCTTGCACACTTTGTTAGCTCCCTTTGGATCGACAAAACCTTTTGGTTGCATCATATACAACTCTTCTTCCAGAAATCTATTCAGGAATGCAGTTTTGACATCCATCTGCCAAATTTCATAATCATAAAATGCGGCAATTGCTAACATGATTTGGACAGACTTAAGCATCGCTACGGGTGAGAAGGTCTCATCGTAGTCAATCCCTTGAACTTGTCGAAAACCTTTTGCGACAAGTCGAGCTTTGTAGACAGTAATATTACCGTCAGCGTCAGTCTTCTTCTTCAAGATCCATTTATTCTCAATTGCTTGCCGATCATCGGGCAAGTCAACCAAAGTCCATACTTTGTTCTCATACATGGATCCCATCTCAGATTTCATGGCTTCAAGCCATTTTGCGGAATCTGGGCTCACCATCGCTTCTTCATAGTTCGTAGGTTCATCATGATCTAGTAGCATGACTTCCAGAACAGGATTACCATACCACTCTGGTGCGGATCTCACTCTGGTTGATCTACGAGGTTCAGTAGTATCTTGATCTGAAGTTTCATGATCATCATCATTAGCTTCCTCACTAACTGGTGTAGGTGTCACTGAAACAGTTTTCTGTGATGTACTATTTTCCAATAAGGGAGCAGGTACAGTTACCTCGTCAAGTTCTACCTTCCTCCCACTCACTTCTTTCGAGAGAAACTCCTTCTCCAGAAAGTTTCTGAACTTAGCAACAAAAGTCTTGCCTTCGGATCTGTGATAGAAGGTGTATCCAATAGTTTCCTTTGGATATCCTATGAAGACACATTTCTCCGATTTGGGTTCGAGCTTATCTGGTTGAAGCTTTTTCACATAAGCATCGCAGCCCCAAACTTTCAGAAACGACAACTTTGGTTTCTTGCCAAACCATAGTTCATAAGGCGTCGTCTCAACGGATTTTGATGGTGCCCTATTTAATGTGAATGCGGCTGTCTCTAGAGCGTATCCCCAAAACGATAGCGGTAAATCAGTAAGAGACATCATAGATCGCACCATATCTAGTAAAGTACGATTACGACGTTCGGACACACCATTACGCTGTGGTGTTCCGGGTGGCGTGAGTTGCGAAACTATTCCACAATTTTTCAAATGTACACCAAACTCGTAACTCAAATATTCTCCTCCACGATCAGATCGTAGAAACTTTATTTTCTTGTTACGATGATTTTCAACTTCACTCTGAAATTCTTTGAACTTTTCAAATGTTTCAGACTTATGTTTCATTAAGTAGATATACCCATATCTGCTTAAGTCATCTGTGAAGGTGAGAAAATAACGATATCCGCCACGAGCCTCAATATTCATCAGACCACATACATCTGTATGTATGATTTCCAACAAATCTGTTGCTCTCTCCATAGTACCAGAGAACGGTGTTTTAGTCATCTTGCCCATGAGGCACGGTTCGCAAGTACCAAGTGAATCATAATCAAGTAGTTCCAAAAGTCCATCAGTATGGAGTTTCTTCATGCGCTTTACACCGATATGACCTAAACGGCAGTGCCACAAATAAATTGCACTATCATTATCTACTCTACATCTTTTGGATTCAACACTATGAATATGTGTGTCACTACTATCGAGATTCAACAAAAATAGACCACTCTTTAAGGGTCCATGACCATAAAAGATATTACTCATATAAATAGAACAACCATTATTCTCAGACTTAAATGAATAACCGTCTCGCATTAAACAAGATCCAGATATAATGTTCATGCTCAACGCTGGCACCAAATAACAATTATTTAGATCCAGATATAGCGTGCCGACCGCGATCACATCGACTTTGGAACCGTTTCCCACGCGCATCGTCACCTCGTCCTTAGCCAATCTTCGCTTAATCCGTAGTCCCTGTTTCGAGTTGCAAATATTAGCAACAGAACTAGTATCAAATACCCAGGTGCTACTGTGAGCATTAGTAAGGTACACATCAATAACATGTATATCACATATACCTTTGTTCACCTTGCCATCCTTCTTATCCGCCAAATACTTGGGGTAGTTCCGCTTCCAGTGACCAGTCTGCTTGCAGTAGAAGCACTCAGTTTTAGGCTTAGGTCCAGACTTGGGTTTCTTCTCTTGAGCAGCAACTTGCTTGCCGTTCTTCTTGAAGTTCCCCTTCTACTTCCCTTTGCCCCTTTTCTTCAAACTAGTGGTTTTGTTAACCATCAACACTTGATGCTCCTTCTTGATTTCTACCTCCGCAGCTTTCAGCATTACGAAGAGCTCGGGAATAGTCTTATTCATCCCTTGCATATTATAGTTCATCACGAAGCTCTTGTAGCTTGGTGGCAGTGATTGGAGAATTCTGTCAATGACGCAATCATCTGGAAGATTAACTCCCAATTGAATCAAGTGATTATTATACCCAGACATTTTGAGTATATGCTCATTGACAGAACTGTTCTCCTCCATCTTGCAGCTATAGAACTTATTGGAGACTTCATATCTCTCAATCCGGGCATTTGCTTGAAATATTAACTTCAACTCCTGGAACATCTCATATGCTCCATGACGTTCAAAACGTCGTTGAAGTCCCGATTCTAAGCCGTAAAGCATGGCACACTGAACTATCGAGTAGTCATCAGCTTTGCTCTGCCAGACGTTCATAACATCTGGTGTTGCTCTAGCAGCAGGCCTGGCACCCAGCGGTGCTTCCAGGATGTAATTCTTCTGTGCAGCAATGAGGATAATCCTCAAGTTACGGACCCAGTCCGTGTAATTGCTACCATCATCTTTCAACTTTGCTTTCTCAAGGAACACATTAAAATTCAACGGAACAACAGCACGAGCCATCTATCTACAATCAAACATAAACAAGCAAGATACTATCAGGTACTAAGTTTCATGATAAATTTAGGTTCAATTAATTTACTTAAAAGAACTCCCACTTAGATAGACATCCCTCTAATCCTCTAAGTGATTACGTGATCCAAATCAACTAAACCATGTCCGATCATCACGTGAGATGGAGTAGTTTCATTGGTGAACATCATTATGTTGATCATATCTACTATATGATTCACGCTCGACCTTTCGGTCTCCGTGTTCCGAGGCCACATGATTATTTTCAGAAGCTAAAAAATAGTTTAGTGCCTGAACTAAATCAGAACACAAAAAAACAAAATAGAAAACAGAATAGAAATTATGAAAAGACAGAAACCTCACCTGGGCCTTACCTGGCAGAAGAGTCCCAGCCCACCAGGGGCTGAGTGGTCTTCTTCCTCCTGCCAGGAGGACAGACAGGTGCGTGGCGAGCACGCCGACGACGCGTTGCCACCTCATGCTTCAGCTGCACGACCTCGACCCCTCCAGACGTGCCACAGATACGCCCAACGCTCCCTCTCGCTTTCCTCTCCTCTCCCTGGACCTCACTCCCCTCTCTGCTCTCTCTCTCTCTTTCTCGCGACCGAGCAGAGCTCGTCGCCGCCGACACCGTCCACCGCGGCCACCAGCCTCCCCCGCCCAATGGTTGTGCTCGAGTGCTCTGCCTTGACGTCTGCATCATCCTTGCCGAGCCACGCAACACAGGGCGCATCGAATCGCCGCCATCGATGTCGACTTCCACCCTGGCTGTCCGAGATCGCCGGCAACGCCCCATCGCTGTTCGTCTTCCCGCGAGCCTGTGGAGCACGCCCATCGACCCGTCGTGAGCTCCCCTCTGTTTCCTCTCCTTCCTCATGCTCGATTTCACACTCTAGCCCCGCGTCGGAGTCGTGGTTGTCATCGCCACGGACCACCCCACGGCCAGGCACGACCATGATCTAAGGCGCCTCGTCGCGCTGGTTCTGTAGAGCCTAAGAGCGCGAGCTCTCGTGGCCGGAATCGCCCGTCCGGCGAGCCACCACCGCGCTGTGAGGTCACTGACGGCCGCTGACGTGGACCCGTCATTAGCACTAATGACGGGGCTAACTAACCCACTAGCTCACTGACATATGGGCCCAACGCACTAATTAACCCCGGGTTATTCCTGCTTAGATTTAACTTAATCACGGTGGCACTAGGGCCTTGTTCTTTTCAGCAGCTGGTATATTACTTGATGATCTGTTTGGAGACATTGTCTTGGGAGCTTGAGCTAGAGCTGTGGGCTTGGGTGCAACGGGTTTGGGAGCAGACTTGGGCTTAGAAGGAGCTGCCCGTGTCCTGATGGCATCCCCCATTAGCTTCTGAGTCTTGGCAGGAGGTGCAATAGGCTCTTCCTCCTCCTTATCATCATCTTCCATCATGGAAGGTCTTCCAAGCACCTTTGCAGTAGTAGTTCTGGCCCTCTTCTTCTTACCATCAACTGCCTCACCATCAGACTGTTCCAAAGTGAACTTGATTGTTTCTTGGGTTGAGGCTCTGACTTTTGACATTGGAGCTCTCTTTGCAGGAGCCTTCTTCAGAAGGCCCGACTTTGTGGCAGCAACAACATACTCTTTCTTCAGCACCTTCTTCTTGGAGGTCGCTTCCTCTTCAATCACAAAATCTTCATCCTCATATTTAGATGTTCTTTTCTTCCTGTTCCTGATAGTTGCCTTAGGCAAATTGCTGGGAGTGCTCCTACTCCCCTCATCATAGTTGCCAGAGGGACTACTGCCCTCACTGAGGTTGAGCTGTTCTTCAGACAAGTTCTGATTGTCACTTGCCTCTGACATAGCTGAAACTGAGCCTGTGAATAGTTGGGTGTGGATAGAGTAGATGAGCATCACAAATTACAACTTGTTTTTGCAAAAATTGAAACAAAAAATTAACTTTAGTTTTCTGAAGAAAGCCTTTCAGAGCTACCGATTTGACTAACTCGATGACACCGAAGCACTATCAGAGTCTAAACATGTAGTTTCGGTCAAACCGATATGCAGTTTGGTGACTCTGAGATGCTAGGGTTTCATAGAGAAAGTTATTTCGGTCTTACCTATCAGTACACTTCGGTCAGACCGAGTTGGCCAATCGGTGTGACCGAGATCCTGAGATCGGTCGGTCCGAGCCTAACCCTAAGTTTTTGCATCAAATCTATTCTAAGGACTGTTTGTTGGATAGGTTGATCTCATACATGGGAGGAATAAAGACATTATACATTGTGCAAGAATCAGAGCAATGGAAAGCATAAAGGGTCAAATCTGTACCCTAACTTGGCGATGGATTTGCTACGGCGGCAACGACGGTGATGATTCTGTTGACGGCGGTGGAAACCAGCGGCGAAGGGTCACAGGCGACGATCCGGAGACCAAGGGGGCGGCGGTGCTGGGAGGTGTGGTCGAGTGTGTTTGAAGGAATTTCCAAAACTTCAACCCGTGGTATATAGACCCAGACATTGTCGGTGGCGCCGAGTGGAACGGCTCGGTGGCACTGAGATGCAAAACTGTTGGCAGTTGCTACAACTCGGTGTGACCAAATCGTTCTAATCGGTGGCACCAAGATGAAAACCTAGATCAACTTATTGATCTCGGTGAGACCGAGTTGGATAGGTCGGTCAGACCGAAAATCACTAAGAGGTTTTGGAAGTTAAGCCCTTGACAGATCGGTGGCTCTGAGTGCTCCTCACCCGGTGGGTCCAAAAGTGACTTGTCCAAACTTTGTGATGTAGCATGGATAGAGTTTGAGACGAGAAAAAGCATAGATAGCTAGAGGAAGTACATAGGCATTCTTGTCCATCCATTTGGCAAAAGAAAACCAAACAATCAAAACAACAAATGGATGTCCTCGAATGGAGAAAATTATGCAACCAACATGCTGACACAATAAGATAGCAAATAAAACATGTGACAAAGCATGCACATACACTCTAGCATCTATCAAGCAATTGTAGATGACTAGGTCATCTATATATGAGCATATTGACTTAGGAGTCAAATGAGAACATTTGATCATAGGTCATACTCATCATTTAAGCACAAGTGGGGCTACCAATTTTAGATAAAGCATTGTTGTGTTCACATCATTAGAGTTGCTTTATCTCAATTTTTAGAGCAACGCTCCCCCTAGATGTGATATCCCCCCTAAGAGGGATGAACTAACCTTGGGTTTTTTACATGATGACTTCATGTAGATGTTGAAGATATGGACTCTCAATGTTGATAGAGATCATTTGGAGCAATCCATTGGAGTGAGTTGCACTTTCAATACCTACATGGGTTAGTTCCACAAGGAACACACAAGGATATCGATAGACATAGAGTGAAACACGCAAATGATGATGTCCATGAAAGCATTTGGTTACCTTGTCCCTTGTCTTGCCAACAAGAGGGTTTGTGACTCCATGAACTAGTGCAAGATATGAAAGTTGATCACAGTTTTCCTTGCCAAAAGGAATATGAGTGAAGTATGTTGGCGGGGTCACCCTCAAGAGCTCTCTAGTTTCTTCATTGTGATCCACATCAACTTGATTGGAATCCTTGGAGTTGTAGTCGTACTTGATGTAGTGGAACCTGATGTAGTTTTGGGAACCCACTTGACCATAGCCTTAGGAGCTTCTTCAAATGAGTCAATATCTTCTTGAAGCTTGTCCTTGTCTTTTAGCTTGTGGTCTTGTGGTGGAATATCATCTTGAGCTTGTGTTCCTTTGAAAGAAGTGGGGTCATACTTCTTTTGTTGAGGAACAAACTTCGTCTTGGGATTTCGCTATAATTCCCACTCAACTCCATTGGCATTGAACTTTCGTTCAAAACCAACACCTTGATTCTTCCGGTGCCTTCCTTGCTTGCGTACAATTTCCACAAATTGCTTACTTCCGGAAAGGCTCTTGTAAACACCTTTCGCTATAATTCCCTTCAATAAGCTATTTTCTTGCTCAAGTGTGAATTGGCTAAGAGAATCATTAGTGCAATCAAGAGAACTACTAGAAGCAACAATATTGGATTTAACATGGTTATTGTTACTACTAGAAGAAGAATCTTTCTTGTTCTTATTGCTATATTTACTTGTGGCATATAAGTAGACAAGAGTAAATGCTTGGCAATGTAAGAAGAACTCTTATACGTCCATTTTGCATCATGCTTTTATATCAATATTTATTGCATTATGGGCTTTTATTACACATTATGTCACAATACTTAAGCCTATTCTCTCTTATTTACAAGGTTTACATGAAGAGGGAGAACGCCGGCAGCTGGAATTCTAGGCTGAAAAATGAGCAAATATTAGAGACCCATTCTGCACAACTCCAAAATTCCTAAAACTTCACGGGAGAATGTTTCAGTATATATAAAAAATATTGGGTGAAGGAAGTACCAGAGGGGAGTCACCCACCATCCATGAGGGTAGGGGCGCGCCCCCTGCCTCGTGGGCCCTCTGGCAGCCCTCTGATGCCCATCTTCTGCTATATGAGGGCTTTCGTCCAGGAAAAAATCATAAGCAAGCTTACAGGACGAAACTCCGCCGCCACGAGGCGGAACCTTGGCGGAACCAATCTAGGGCTCTGGCGGAGCTATTCTGTCGGGGAAACTTCCCTCCGGGAGGGGGAAATCATCACCGTCGTCATCACCATCGATCCTCTCATCAGGAGGGGGTCAATCTCCATCAACATCTTCACCAGCACTATCTCATCTCAAACCCTAGTTCATCTCTTGTATCCAATCTTTGTCCCAAAGCCTCAGATTGGTACCTATGGGTTGCTAGTAGTGTTGATTACTCCTTGTAGTAGATGCTAGTTGGTTTATTCGGTGGAAGATCATATGTTCAGATCCTTTATGCATATTAATACCCCTCTAATTATGAACATGAATATGATTTGTGAGCAGTTACGTTTGTTCCTGAGGACATGGGAGAAGTCTTGCTATAAGTAGTCATGTGAATTTGGTATTCGTTCGACATTTTGATGAGATGTATGTTGTTTTTCCTCTAGTGGTGTCATGTGAACGTCGACTACGTGACATTTCACCATTGCTTGGGCCTAGAGGAAGGCATTGGGGGAGTAATAAGTATATGATGGGTTGCTAGAGTGACAGAAGCTTAAACCCTAGTTTATGAGTTGCTTCGTAAGGGGTTGATTTGGATCCATATGTTTCATGCTATGGTTCACTACAAAAAAAGACACATTCGTGACATTTTGGGCCGAACGAACTTTTTTCTGTCATACTTATGACACTTCTATGACAATAATTGTGACAAAACATGGTATCATCATAGATGTGGTGGGGTCCTACTTCTATGACAAAAAATCATGACAGGAAATGGGCTTTCCGTCCTGGGCGGGCCGGAGACGCAGCTGCATGACATTCTTTGGGTCGTCCATGACGGAAAAAACCGTGGTAGAAGCAAGGGCAAGGAAAATATCGGGGTGTTCCCGGTTACGGTGGGTGGTCGGGGCCAAGCGATGTGTGATACGTCTCCAACGTATCTATGATTTTTTATTGTTCCATGCTATATTATATCCTATTTTGGACATTATTGGGCTTTATTATACACTTCTATATTATTTTTGGGACTAACCTATTAACCGGAGGCCCAGCCAAGAATTGTTGTTTTTTGCCTATTTCAGAGTTCCGCAGAAAAAGAATATCAAACGGAATCCAAACGGAATGAAACCTTCGGGAACGTGATTTTCGGAACATACATGATCCAGAGAACTTGGACCCTACATCAAGAAAGCAACCAGGAGGGCACGAGGTAGGGGGCGCGCCTACCCTCCCAGGCGCGCCCTCCACCCTCGTGGGGCCCACATTGCTCCACCGACGTACTTCCTCCTCCTATATATACCTACGTACCCCCAAACTACCAGATACGGAGCCAAAACCCTAATTCCACCGTCGTAACTTTCTGTACCCATGAGATCCCATCTTGGGGCCTTTTACAGACCTCCGCCGGAGGGGGCATCGATCACGGAGGGCTTCTACATCAACACCATAGCCTCTCCGATGAAGTGTGAGTAGTTTAATTCAGACCTTCGGGTCCATAGTTATTAGCTAGATGGCTTCTTCTTTCATTTTGGATCTCAATACAAAGTTCTCCCCCTCTCTTGTGGAGATCTATTCGATGTAATCTTCTTTTGAAGTGTGTTTGTCGAGACCAATGAATTGTGGGTTTATGATCAAGTTTATCTATGAACAATATTTGAATCTTCTCTAAATTCTTTTATGTATGATTGGTTATCTTTGCAACTCTCTTCAAATTATCAGTTTGGTTTGGCCTACTAGATTGATCTTTCTTGCAATGGGAGAAGTGCTTAGCTTTAGGTTCAATCTTGTGGTGTTCTTTCCCAGTGACAGTAGGGGCAGCAAGGCACGTATTGTATTGTTGCCATAGAGGATAACAAGATGGGGTTTATTTCATATTGCATGAGTTTATCCCTCTACATCATGTCATCTTGCTTAAAGCGTTACTCTGTTCTTTTGAACTTAATACTCTAGATGCATGATGGATAGTGGTCGATGTGTGGAGTAATAGTAGTAGATGCAGGCAGGAGTCAGTCTACTTGTCTCGAACGTGATGCCTATATACATGATCATACCTAGATATTCTCATAACTATGCTCAATTCTGTCAAATTGCTCAATAGTAATTTGTTTACCCACCGTAATACTTATGCTCTCGAGAGAAGCCACTAGTGAAACCTATGGCCCGCGGGTCTATTTTCCATCATATTAATCTTCTGTCAACAAGCTATTTCCTTTTTTGTTTATTTTGATTTCTTTACTTCACATCTTTATCATAAAAATACCAAAAATATTATCTTATCATATCTATCAGATCTCACTTTCGTAAGTGAATGTGAAGGGATTGACAACCCCTTTATTGCATTGGTTGCGAGGATTTTATTTGTTTGTGTAGGTGCGAGGGACTCGTGCGTGGCCTCCTACTGGATTGATACCTTGGTTCTCAAAAACTGAGGGAAATACTTACGCTACTTTGTTGCATCACCCTTTCCTCCTCAAGGGAAAACCAACGCAGTGCTCAAGAGGTAGCAAGAAGGATTTCTGGCGCCGTTGCCGGGGAGTCTACGCAAAAGTCAACATACCAAGCACCCATCACAAACCCTTATCTCCCGCATTACATTATTTTCCATTTTCCTCTCATTTTCCTCTCCCCCACTTCACCCTTGCCGTTTTATTCGCCCTCTCTCTCCGTCCTCCTTCTCTTTCTCTATTTGCCTCTTTTTGTCTGTTTCTTGTTTGCTTGTGTGTTGGATTGCTTGCTTGTCGTTATGGCTAGTCCCCTATCTTCTCCGTTGTCTCCCAAAAATGAAGTTCTTAATTTTAAGCAAAGGGAAGGAGAAAATCTAAAAGACACTTGGTATAGAATTTGCAATGCTCAAAATAGATCTACCAGAAAGCAATATACTTCCGTTCTTCTCCGCAATTTTTATGTTGGCACTACTCCTTGGCACAAATATGTCCTTGATACCATTACCGGAGGGAATTTCTTGGGTAGCCACACTTTTGATTCCTATAATTCTATGATTTGTTTGGCTCACCCCCTGTTTTGGTTAATGGAACTATGTTAACTTTGGTGCATGTAATGCAAAAACTTGAAATTATTGAAAATAAAGTTGCTACCATAGAGTTAATTGAGAATTTGGATAAAAAGATCCACAACCAAATTACTCAATATTGATTTAAAGTAGGAGTCACTTTGAAAAATATTAAGGAGAAGGAACCCATAGTTAATGAAAGAATAAATCAGGATTCCACTAGAATCGGTAAACTTGAGGGTATCATTACCAACTTGGGAACCACTTTTTCTTCCATAAAGAATACTCCAAGTACTCCAACTAAAATTACCAAGCTTATGTATGTTCCTAAAAATAAGGTTGAATCCTCTAGCAAGGAAACTACGGATCTCAAATCTATAAGTATTCATCCCAATCTTTTTGCTATCATTAAGGAACCGTTTGCTACTAATGATTGTTTTGATTTTGTGCCTAGAAGTTTGATAATTGATAAAAGGAAGGAAACTCTTAAGGGCGATAGATGTCTCATTAAAGAATTACCAACTAAAGATACCTAGATCTATCCTTGCTTTTATACCTAGCTAGGGGTGTTAAACGATAGCGCTTGTTGGGAGGCAACCCAATTTTATTTTTATTCCTTGCTTTTTGCTCCTGTTTAGTAATAAATAATTTATCTAGCCTCTATTTTGGTTGTGTTTTTTGTGTTTAATTAGTGTTTGTGCCAAGTAGAACCGTTGGGAAGACTTGGGGAAAGTCTTTTTAATCTTGCTGTAAAAAACGGAAACTTTAGCGCTCACGAGAATTGCTGCCATTTTTATTTGGAAAGGAACATTAGGGCAAACCCCCTACTGTGAGTCATTTTTAATTAATAAACAAAGGTATAAAAGTACATAGCATTGGTTGATGGGGGGACAACCAAAGGAAAGCTATCTAATAAGAAAGTAAAGGGAAACTATGGAAAAGATAAAAAGTGGAAATTAAATATTGTCTATCCAAGAGGACATGCCCTCTTTCAGAGTAGGTCTAGCCCTTAACATGGTCATTTTGAAATTTCTTGCATTCATTTATTGAGCATGGTATTCCTTCAAAAATCATCCCATTTCTCTGATTCCATATGCTCCAGCATCCTAGTATCATGGTTTCCATAAAGTGATCAATTTTGTATCTGTGGTTGGCATAAATAATCATATTGTTGATGTCCAGATCCGAATTCCATTCAAAGCCAATGTTCGACCAAAACCCTTGACTAAATGGACATGTAAACAGGAGATGAGTCATGTCTTCCATGTCATCATTATTGCATAATACACATACTGTGGAATCCAGATGCATGCTTTTTCTGACGAAAAGATCACACGTATTTATTCTGTCATTGTGCATTAACCGGCAGAAGAATTTGTGTCTTGGTAAGCAACATGATTTCCATATCCATTTGAAAGTGTCAGCAGCAACCTCACCATTCATTAGATATCTATAGATCTTCTCGGTAATGTTCTTGTTATTGCCCCAGTTGAAATGCCACGTGTCCTTATCATAGATGATTCTGATACTATTTAAATCATCTGATAACAAATGGAACTACTAGTGGGCTTGGATGGATAAAGGTAGTTGAAATAAGCTGTAATAATTATCCAATTCTTTGGCCTCTTTGATCGATATGTTTTCTTTTTGGGTAAAAGAATGTAGCTCAGGGAACTTTATTTTCATAATGTCACCATTCCAATTGTCTTCCCAAAGCATATTAGTGCTCCCACACTTGATGTCACAAGTAGTCATATCTCCGAAAGGTCAAACATTTTCATGCAGTCTTTCCACCAAAAGGAGCCTTTGTTCCTGTTAGAGTGTGGGACCTCATTATTATGATAGTGGGATTCCCAAATTAATTTAACCCAAGGGACATCAACCTTGTTGTAGAATTTGAAGAGGTGCTTGATAAGGAGTGCTTTATTTTGTTCTCTTAAATTCAAAACCCCAAGCCCTCCTTGTTGTTTGGGTTTGCATATCATCTCCCAGCTGGCCAGACATTTGCCTCCTTTATTGATTTCATTCCCATACCAGAGGAAGTTTTTGCTTGATTTATCCACATGATCCAGAATGGTAACATGAACTTTAAGGGAGCACATAGCAAATATTGGCATGGATGCAACAACAGAGTTGATATAAGTGAGTCTACCAGAATGGTTCGTGAATCTAGCAACCCCTAAGAGTCTCTTGTCAATTCTTGATATAACTGGGATGAGGTCTTGAATAGAAGGCTTGGTGGTGCCCATAGGTAGTCCCAAATATGTAAAAGGGAGGCTTTCAGCTTTGCATCCAAAAGAGGTTGCAAGCCTGGTGTTTGTTTGTTGGTCAATATTAATTGGTATCATGGAGGATTTACTGAAATTGACAAATAGACCAGTGGATACACTGAAGAGGTTAAGGAGATATTTAAGGTGATTGAGCTGTTCCTCATTAGCAGGCATGATCATTAGAGTAACATCAGCATATTGTATAATTGGGTAATCCAGTCCATATGCCTGATTGATGGGGAGTGAGAGTTCACCATTTGCCCAAGCAGCATTAATAACTGACTGTAGGAGATTAGCAACAATGATATAAAAAAGTGGAGAATGAGGATCTTCTTGCCTGACTCCTCTTTTACATATGATTTTTTTTCATGTGCTATTTAGTTAATTCTTTTTGCAGATGATTAATAGATAAATTCCTCATGTCCAGCAATTTATTTTAGAATTTTTGGGGTTCTAGAACTTGCGTTAGCTACATATTACTACATACTGTTCTATTTTTGACCGATTCTGTTTTTTGTGTGTTGTTTGCTTATTTTGATGAATCTATGGCTAGTAAAATAGTTTATAAACCATATAGAAGTTGGAATACAGTAGGTTTAACACCAATATAAATAAAGAATGAGTTCATTACAGTACCTTGAAGTGGTGTTTTGTTTTCTTTCGCTAACGGAGCTCACGAGATTTTCTACTTTAAGTTTTGTGTTGTGAAGTTTTCAAGTTTTGGGTAAAAGATTTGATGGATTATGGAACAAGGAGTGGCAAGAGCCTAATCTTGGGTATGCCCATGGCACCCCAAGATAATCTAAGGACACCTAAAAGCCCAAGCTTTGGGATGCCCCAGAAGGCATCCCCTCTTTCGTCTACTTGCATTGGTAACTTTACTTGGAGCTATATTTTTATTTACCACATGATATGTGTTTTGCTTGGATTGTCTTGTATTATTTGAGTCTTTATTTGTTAGTTTTACACAATCATCCTTGATGTACACACCTTTTGAGAGAGACACACATGATTCGGAAATTGTTAGAATACTCTATGTGCTTCACTTATATCTTTTGAGTTATATAGTTTTTGCTCTAGTGCTTCACTTATATCTTTTAGGGCATGGTGGTGGATTTGTTTTATAGAAACTATTGTTCTCTCATGCTTCACTTAGATTATTTTGAGAGTCCTACAAAACAACATGGTAATTTGCTTTAATTATGTTAGGCATTCAAGATTAATAATTTTTTTTCTTATGAGTGTGTTGAATACTATGAGAAGTTTGCTACTTGATAATTGTTTGGAGATATGTAGATGGTGATATTAGAGTCGTGCTAGTTGAGTAGTTGTGAATTTGAGAAATGCTTGTGTTGAAGTTTGTGATTCCCGAAGCATGCACGTATGGTGAACCGTTATGTGAAGAAGTTGGAGCATGAATTATTTATTGATTGTCTTCCTTATGAGTGGCGGTCGGGGACGAGCGATGGTCTTTTCCTACCAATCTATCCCCCTAGGAGCATGCGCGTAGTACTTTGCTTCGATAACTAATAGATTTTTGCAAATAAGTATGTGAGTTCTTTATGACTAAAGTTGGGTCCATGGATTATACGCACTCTCACCCTTCCACCATTGCTAGCCTCTCTAATACCGCGCACCTTTCACCGGTATCATACACCCACCATATACCTTCCTCAAAACAGCCACCATACCTACCTATCATGGCATTTCCATAGCCATTCCGAGATATATTGCCATGCAACTTTCCACCGTTCCGTTTACTATGACACGCTCCATCATTGTCATATTGCTTTGCATGATCATGTAGTTGACATTTTAGTTGTGGCAAAGCCACCGTTCATAATTCCTTTGTACAAGTCACTCATGCATCATTTCTATCCCGGTATACCGCCAGAGGCATTCATATAGAGTCATACTTTATTCTAGTATTGAGTTGTAATCATTGAGTTGTAAATAAATAGAAGTGTGATGATCATCATTCATAGAGTATTGTCCCCAAAAAAGGAGAAAGGCCAAAAAAAGAAGGCCCAAAAAATATATAAAAAGGGACAATACTACTATCCTTTTTCCACACTTGTGCTTCAAAGTAGCACCATGATCTTCATGATAGAGAGTCTCCTATGTTATCACTTTCATATACTAGTGGGATTTTTTCATTATAGAACTTGGCTTGTATATTCCAGTAATGGGCTTCCTCAAAATGCCCTAGGCCTTAGTGAGCAAGCGAGTTGGATGCACACCCACTTAGTTCTTTTTGTTGAGCTTTCATATACTTATAGCTCTAGTGAATCCGTTGCATGGCAATCCCTACTCACTCACATTGATATCTATTAGTGGGAATCTCCATAGCCCGTTGATATGCCTAGTTGATGTGAGACTATCTTCTCCCTTTTTGTCTTCTCCACAACCACCATTCTATTCCACATATAGTGCTATGTCCATGGCTCACGCTCATGTATTGCGTGAAGATTGAAAAAGTTTGAGAACGCCTAAAGTATGAAACAATTGCTTGGCTTGTCATCGGGGTTGTGCATGATTTAAATACTTTGTGTGGTGAAGATGGAGCATAGCCAGACTATATGATTTTGTAGGGATAACTTTCTTTGGCCATGTTATTTTGAAGAGACATAATTGCTTAGTTAGTATGCTTGAAGTATTATTATTTCTATGTCAATATTGAACTTTTGTCTTGAATCTTTCGGATCTGAATATTCATACCACAATTAAGAGAATTACATTGAAATTATGCCAAGTAGCATTCCACATCAATAATTCTGTTTTGATCATTTACCTACTCGAGGACGAGCAGGAATTAAGCTTGGGGATGCTTGATATGTCTCCAACGTATCTACAATTTTTATTGTTCCATTCTATATTATATCCTGTTTTGGACATTATTGGGCTTTATTATACACTTTCATATTATTTTTGGGACTAACCTATTAACCGGAGGCCCAGTCCAGAATTGTTGTTTTTTGCCTACTTTAGAGTTTCGCAGAAAAAGAATATCAAACGAAGTCCAAACGGAATGAAACCTTCAGGAACGTGATTTTCGGAACGGACATGATCCAGAGGACTTGGACCCTATGTCCAGAAAGCAACCAGGAGGGCACGAGGTAGGGGGCGCGCCTACCCCCCAAGGCGCGCCCTCCGCCCTCATGGGGCCCATGTTGCTCCACCGATGTACTTCTTCCTCCTATATATACCTACGTACCCCCAAACTACCAGATACGGAGCCAAAACCCTAATTCCACCGCCGTAACTTTCTGTACCCGTGAGATCCCATCTTGGGGCCTTTCCTGGAGCTCCACCGGAGGAGGCATCAATCATGGAGTGCTTCTACATCAACACCATAGCCTCTCCAATGAAGTGTGAGTAGTTTACTTCAGACCTTCGGGTCCATAGTTATTAGCTAGATGGCTTCTTCTCTCTTTTTGGATCTCAATACAAAGTTCTCCCCCTCTCTTGTGGAGATCTATTCGATGTAATCTTCTTTTGTGGTGTGTTGTTGAGATTGATGAATTGTGGGTTTATGATCAAGTTTATCTATGAAAAATATTTGAATCTTCTCTGAATTCTTTTATGTATGATTGGTTATCTTTGCAAGTCTCTTCGAATTATCAGTTTGGTTTGGCCTGCTAGATTGATCTTTCTTGCAATGGGAGAAGTGCTTAGCTTTGGGTTCAATCTTGCGGTGTCCTTTCCCAGTGACAGTAGGGGCAGCAAGGCACGTATTGTATTATTGCCATCAAGGATAACAAGATGGGGTTTATTTCATATTGCATGAGTTTATCCCTCTACATCATGTCATCTTTCTTAAAGTGTTACTATGTTCTTTTGAACTTAATACTCTAGATGCATGCTGGATAGCGGTCGATGTGTGGAGTAATAGTAGTAGATGCAGGCAGGAGTCGGTCTACTTATCTCGGACGTGATTCCTATATGCATGTTCATACCTAGATATTCTCATAACTATGCTCAATTCTGTCAATTGCTCAACAGTAATTTGTTTACCCACCGTAATACTTATGCTCTCAAGATAAGCCACTAGTAAAACCTATGGCCCCCGAGTCTATTTTCCATCATATTGATCTTTCGTCAACAAGCTATTTCCTTTTTCGTTTATTTTGCTTTCTTTACTTTGCATCTTTATCATAAAAATACCAAAAATATTATCTTATCATATCTATCAGATCTCACTTCTGTAAGTGACCGTGAAGGGATTGACAACCCCTTTATTGCATTGGTTGCAAGGATTTTATTTGTTTGTGTAGGTGCGAGGGACTCGTGCGTGGCCTCCTACTGGATTGATACCTTGGTTCTCAAAAACTGAGGGAAATACTTACGCTATTTTGCTGCATCACCCTTTCCTCTTCAAGGGAAAACCAACGCAGTGCTCAAGAGGTAGCAATGCGCGTTTCTCCCGTACATGCACGCGCGTGGGTGCGAGGCGTTGTGCTCTAATTGAACCCGAGCGAGGCATTGGGCTCTAACTGAACCCGAGTGATTGCATTGCAGGCTACGCGTTATTGAACCCAAGCGATCGATCGATGGCTGTTAACTGAACCCGATCAAGCGATTCCTTCGCTACTGCTACTAACTGAAGCCGATCGATGTTGCCTCTGGATGAACAGTGAGCGTTTCTGGGGGGTTTCGATGAACAGTTCCTGGTGGGGGTGGATGAATAGGACCCCGTGGTGTTGCCTCTGGATGAACATGACCCCGATCGATCGAGCCGGTTGGGGCTGGATGAACAGGACCCTGTGGAGGGCTGGATGAACAGGACCACCCCGTGGAGGGCAGGATAAACAGTAGCCCATGGAGGGGTGGTTGAACAGGAGCCCGTGGAGAGGGTTGGTTGAATAGTACCTAGTGGAGTAGTGCGCGGTGGACTCTGGATGAACAGGAGCCCGTGGATGAACAGTCACAGGTGGAGGCTGGAGGAGGTCGACGGTGGATGAACAGTAGCCCGTGGAGGCTGGAGGGGGTCGGCGGTGGAGATGAACAGTATCCCGTGGAGTTCCGTTTTGCGGTACATCACACCCCTCCCGATGAACAGGACCCCCGTTTTGACCATAGCGCTCCAACACAACTCCGTTTCCTCCGTTCTGCGGTACGCCACATTGCTCCCGATCAACAGGACCCCCGTTTCGACCATAGGAGGTCCGTTTCCTCCGTTTTGCGGTACGCCAGACCCCTCCCGATCAACAGGATCATGTTTTGAACGTGGCTGGTCGAACACAAGGCCGTTTCCTCCGTTCTGTGGTACGCCAGGCCTCGTTTCCATTGGCTGTTCCGTCCAAGCCCTCCCGATGAACACGACGACGCATTCCGTTCCGACCCAGCCAGTTGAATCCCCATGAACACGACGACGACGTAATTTCCCCGTTCTGACCCAGCCATGTACACGAGCCCTGGCCGTACGTATGCGCGAGTAGGCGTTCGAGACCCTGCTCGTATGTACGTACATGGCCGTATTTTCTTTCTTGCACACTCGCTGTTGTACGTACGTGTACATGCTACGTGCGCGCCTCTACTACGACACGTGCATGCCTCTACATCGACTAGTATGTACGTACACGTTTGCGACCAGAATGACAACGCTACGTACGCTTCGACCAGGTGGGTCCCGACCGTCAGGCACTTCCTTGCGTGCGAAGATGTAGCTGGTGGGTCCAGCTGTCAGGGGCGAATCATTTTTTTGCCCGGGCCCACTTCCTTGCGTGCAGAGATGTACCTGGTGGGTCCCAGCAGTCAGGGGGAAACGTTTTTTTTTCATGAAATACGGTGGCCCGTCCAGTGGGTCCCCGCTGTTAGGTGGAGGAATATTTATTTTGCGCGTAATAAGGAGGCACTTCCTTGCTGCTGCCGTGGACCCAGCTTTCAGCCTCTCCACGTACAGTCCATGTCCGATGGAAGTTGTTCCTTGACCATGTTGACCACGCCACGTCGAGAGCACCAGGGCAGTGGATGACAATGAGGCCTAGGAAGGGGACGACGCAGAGCCAGGGAAGACGCGGCAGTGGAAGCCCGCACGGAGAGGAGTACGAGGGTTCACTGGTTCGGCTGCAGTGTGAAGCTGCCATCGCCGCAGTGCCTGGCCAGCGGTGGGAATAGTAGGGGGCGATGAGGCCTCCGCCCAGCACAGCCGGCCATGGGAGGCAGGAGCATGCGGCACGACCGGCGCTGCTTTGGGCGGCTGGAGCAAGAAGACTAGAGGTTGAAGAAGCACTACAGCCGTTGGATGGACATCGTATGGTCACTGGAGCTAGAATCGTTCATATTGACTAAGTTGACAAAGCACTCCGTCCCCGTCAATTTAGTAGGCCCACAAGTCAACCTCCCACCAAGGTGGGTCTCGACCAACAGGGGGAGTATTCATTTGTTGGTGCGTAATAAGGAGGCACTTTCGATGGGTCCGAGCTGATAGCGGGGGGAACGTTTTTTTCACGCAATACGATGGCCCGTCCGGTGGGTCCCAGCAGTCAGGGGGAAACATCGCAAAATACGGTGGCCCGTCTGGTGGGTCCCTGTTGTCAGGTGGAGGAATCATTATTTTACGAGTAATAAGGAGGCACTTCCTTGCTGCTGTCGTGGACCCAGCTGTCAGCCTCTCCACGTAGAGTCCATGTCCGATGGAAGCTGTTCCTTGACCATGTTGACCACGCCGCGCCGGGAGCACCAGGGCGGTGGACGACGGTGAGGCCTGGGAAGGAGACGAGGCGGAGTCGGGGAAGACGCGTCAGTGGAAGCCTGCGCAGAGAGGAGTACGAGGGTTCGCTGGTTCGGCTGCGGTGTGAGGCTACCATCGCCGCAGAATAACATGGGGTGTGGGTGAGTAGAGGGATGGCTTGGCCAGCGGTGGGAGTAGTAGGGGCGGTGAGGCCTCCGCGGCATCACAGCCGGCCACGGGAGGCAGGAGCACGCGGCACGACCGGCGCTGCTTTGGGCGGCTGGAGCAAGAAGACCAGAGGTTGAAGAAGCACTACGGCCGTTGGATGGACATCGTACGATCACTGCAGCTAGAATTATTTTATTGACTAAGCTGACAAAGCCCTAGGTACGCGTCAACTTAGTAGGCCCACAGGTCAGCCTCCGAAACGGTGCACCCAGATGTCAAGGGGAGGAATCATTTTTTGGGCGGCTGAAGCAAGAATATCCGAGATTGAAGAAGAAGCACGACATCCGTTGGATGGACATCCAACGGCCACAGCTGCCAGAACCGTGTGTTGTTGACAAAGCCTTGCACACGCGTCAACTTAGTTTTTTAGGGGACGCGTCAACTTAGAAGGCCCACAAGTGTGTGGCAGAGAACATATAGCCCATTTGTGATTTGTAAGAATGTACAACCCATTTTTAAATTCTAATGGTATTTACTACAGCCCATTTATAGTTTGTTAAAAGTACATCCAATTTTCTAGCTAGGACAACGATTAATAATTTCAACCAACCGCTCAAAATAGAATTCAAAAAAAATTCCCACATTTTTATGGGATCCAAAATATTTTTATCTGAAATTTCTAGTCAGATTAAATATAATTTCAAAATAAAGTTGTATTACGTTAAAATCCAATGAAATATTGCACGCGCAACAAGTAATGAAATTAAAATTTTCAAATTCCAAAAATAATATATTTTTTAAACTAATTACGCGTTTGGTGCATTTTTTTATAGTTACTGCCCAGTTATTATAATTACATCCCATTTATTATTTCTTAAAGTCCATTTTCTTGTTAAGCCTAATGTATACCTCCTAGGAAAGTTTGCAGCCCAGCGGGGCGGAGAATAACAAGTTGAGCCAGATATTGTATACAACTGTCAGCCCAGTTGCATTGCTGATGTTGAAAAAAAGGCTTGTGTAGTACAGTACAACCTAACATGGCTACTCAGCCGACATTCAGCAACACCGGAAAGCCCCAAACAAGGCTTTTTTACAACCTTTTGAAGTCACTGAGCTCAATTAATAACTTAAGAAAAAAGTTAGATTACAGTGGAACCTAATTAAAAGCTACCACGAGCAAAGAAATAATTCAAATGGGTCCCACTTGTGCATGTGTGTGCGTGTGTGTGTGTGTGTGTGAGAGAGAGAGAACCATCGGTCGATCCACGTAAATACATCTTTCAGCCATATGCATTGCTGATGCTTAGTAAAAACTTATATAGTTGACACTATCATATAGAACATCATAGCACACTGAACTTGCATACAAAAATTTCACGCAGGCGGCACAATCAGGATGGAAGCAGTGGATCGCTACGGGTAGGGCTTTGTTGAAACCAACGAACTCGTACATAATGGTTCATCCCTTGAATGTTGAGCAAAGAAAATAGACAAACAACACAATAAGTTCTACTAGCACGTTAAGTTGACGTACAACCCTTTCTAAAAGAAGTTCAGGTACAAAATTAGAACAGGTCACAATCAAATGTACTGGCACATCAGTGCT
Organism: Triticum aestivum; assembly: GCF_018294505.1. Taxonomy (NCBI): domain Eukaryota; kingdom Viridiplantae; phylum Streptophyta; class Magnoliopsida; order Poales; family Poaceae; genus Triticum; species Triticum aestivum. The sequence continues at coordinate 604,068,567 of NC_057800.1, forward strand.
TCACACCCATAGCTTGGATTTAACTAGTATCTGACAAGATTCAGTTGTTACCTCAAATTAGAGCACATCCAGGCAGCCAGCGCTGCCTCTTCTCCCAAAGAAGCAGTAGCCTCCGCCACACGATGGAGTAGGCCATGTGCCATCCATTGTTCCGAGCAACACGGGGAAAGTTTGACGTTGACTCCTGTAATGGACGTCGTCGACGGACCTTGGCACCAGCGGCAGCGGCAGGACTTCAATTGATGGATTGACCACTTCTTCAACATGCATGAACACTCGATACAGGTACATCCCTAACGTGGTCCACGGCGGCCTTGGTGGCGACGAATAGTACAACCCTGGTTCCTGCACCGGTATCTCAACACCAATCACCTTCTGTATGGTGGACGGCTTCTTCATCCACGCCATAACCGTCAGAGCCCAGCTGTATGGAGGAACAAACATACTTACGAGCTCACCTCCAAGGTCGTTGATAAGCTCATTCATGGACTCACTGTTCCAAGCATGTCGAGGCATGCCGTGGAAGGTAAGCTTTGTTAAAAACTCAAGCTCAGAGGGCACCGAGCCCCATCCTGGGTGCCACCGATCAAATCTCACCCACGCGCCATTGCAGAACAAACGCCGGGAAGATTTGAACACACGACTACAGTCGAAAGTTGTCTGGAACCTGACGAAGAAATCAGCCGGTGGCGGACAGACTTCGACGAGCAAGTCACTTATTTGGATGCCATGCACAATGCCAAGAGCTTTGACAAGGTCGTCCGGCGAGAGGGGAGGCCGGTCGCCTTTGATGGTTACCATCAGCACTTTGCTGGCAAACTGGTCGTCAAGCGCCGCCATGCCACTGTTGAGCGACAGCACGCAGTGACCGAAGGCAGGATGGACTTCAGGATCTCCGGCTTGGAGATCCGCGTTGACCGGCGACATGATAGTGAGCTTGAATACAGGGAGTACAGGAGGGGGATCTGGGGGAACTGGAGTAGGAATCGAGATTCCAGAGGTGGGGGAGGGGGTGGGAGATTGGGGATGAAAAGGTAGCTTGAATTTCGAACACGCGCCAATATGCTCTCGGCATGCAAGCGCACGAAAACACCGGTGGCGCCCACATGTCGGCCTAAGAATCCTTATTCTTTCTTTTTGGGAGAGCCCGGCCTTTTTTTGAGGATCTTTTGAGAGCCCAGCCTGAGAGTCATAATTGACCTGTTTGGCATTGCGTTACTACTCGGCCCATATTCAACGACACCTCACTAGCCCAAACAAGTGTACATCATTGAAAAGACACTGAGCTCAAATTATATAACTTGAAAAAAGGAGATACACTCTGAACACTGGAGAATGGTGATGCCCTCATTTAGTCCACTAGTAGTTCGAGACAATAAACGGTTCTAAACAACGATATATACAACATTCAAACACTAACTAGTGACTACTACTGACATAAACAGCAAGACATGATAGTTCATAAGAAGTCTTGCTACACCACCAAAACGTACCCATATGCAGCGCTCAGACTCTCGTGATCCAGACAAGAATGACATTCTAAACAGAGGCAACTATTACATAGTAAGAGTGACATAGACGAGGATGACCAAATGACAAGGAATATCCATAACAAAAGAAAGAACTACCCATCTAGAACAAGCAGCAAAGACAACAAAGTCATTCGAAGAGATGATCCAACACCATCATAATTTGCAGCCCTGGTTCAGCAACCAATGATCCAGAGACACCAGTACTCCACCCTTTCTACGCAACAGCCCAATTACCTATCAACCTAAAGGCTTGAACCACATCACTGCCTGTCATAATTGAGACATCCAAGGATCAAAGTTAATCCGGATTCCTTTGTCATTCTCACCTTCTTTTGGCTGCAGGCTGTATCATTGACAATCAGGGGAGTTTGCTCTCGTACTCCTAGGGCTCACCGTGTAGACACAGTTTTCCATAGCAAACAGAGCCTCTCTGCCATCAAGGTCCTTGCCAACGGTGATCTCCTGGTTAATCGAATAATTGAGTCCAAGAAACAGAGAGTGTGAACCAAGGTTGTTTACCCGTCTCCAACTAAAAAATCCTGAAGGCCCCAACCAGCTGGTATCCTTCTCATAGACATAACAACCACTGTCCGGATACTCACGTATTTCACGGTGCTTGTATACAGTGGGCTTTTTGCAATATAACTTTTCCAGGTCATGTGTCCGAATGATCATCAGTCTTTTGCTGTTGTCTGATCGAGCAAGTAACCAGTTGTGCTTCCCTATTTTTGGCAAAGGTGGTGTGATTACAAAGGGCAGTAACTGTAGGGACACTACATCATATCAAAAAGGACAAGCATTGTTAATGTAAGATCAGCATTGTTCAGAGTATGTGTAGGATAATGCAAGAAACAGCATTGATATGTTCCTGTTGGAACTGGGAGGAAAATATAGGGAAATGTATACTGGGTTCGAAAATATAGAAGTGCTATGCATGGTTATACTCATGTTATCTCGCAATCGATTCTTCACAGGAAACTACCATGTCATGCATGTTATGGAATCATGTTCTGTCCTCACAAACAAATTCTTCAAGGTAACTAACAGACCATGCATTGTTATATACTCGTGTTCTGTGGGCAAAAATTTTGTCAGGATATTATTCTAGCCATTGATTGCTGAAGGGCGAATATAGGTATGTACACATGGTAAGCATTACAGGATTTCACTACTTCCAAATATAGAGTTCTCCATATGCATATTTACTTCCCTAATGTATGGTTAGATGAAACCAACAGTGTGGTGCATGTTTCTACATCACGAAAAATGAGGAAACCAACATGGCCATTGATACACACTCATATTTAGTAGTAGTATATAGATTATTGTAAAATAAGGAGAATATCCATATATTCCTAATTGTTTGATTATTCAGGGGTACAAATTGGCTCTAATGACATGATCACAATTGCATGAATTAACTCATTCCAAATATAGATGATTTTCGATGTCTCTAATACATTGCCATAGTTCTACTCAAATTCTGCTCAAACAGGGATATGCCAATCATCACAAAAAGTTCAAACAGTGTCATGGCATCATCATTAACATGAGATGGAAACAACTTACACGCACCGTCCCAGCAATATGTGGTGCCATCTGCTTTGTCGATCGCGTAGATGATGCCATTGTGTTCAATAGCATCACAGAAGTGTGTATCAGCTTTGACGATGATCCACTGCGAGCTGAGTTCTCTCCAGCTAAAGAAGGAACCGGCGTAAAGATAGGCGAGTCCGTGGTTGAACAAGGCAATTAGCTTGAAGTCTGTGTAATTCGCATGTCGTGTGGGCACTTGGCAGATTACAATCTTCTGCAAAACAAGGTCCGTCCAATTGATGTGGTAATCTAGATGACTAGGACCGCGATGGTAAAACTCTATATAATCCAACGGAGGAAGGATAATCTCATGGGAGGTCTGGAAGTTCATGAGCACCAACTATTTACCGTCTTCTCTGAAGGCAGCCATCCAGTGGGAGTTCATGCCAACCCAGTACATACCTGCCAAGAAGTTTCGGGCGATGGTGATTGGATTGAAGTCGAGGGAAATGATGTACGGCGACCCACTACATACCTGCAAAGAAGTTTCGGCTAATGGAGATCGGATTGAAGTCGAGGGGCATCATGTACACCTCCGTATCATGGTGAGACAATCTTGCCAGACTAGATAGCAGCAAGCATGGTGTCTTGAAAAGCTTTGGCCTCGCTTCGATGATGGCCGTGTGCATGCCCCTCGAGCATGCAGCCAGCTGCAGGGCGCTCAACATATCCATACACGAACAACAGAGGTTGAGGACGTCACTGGGGAGATTGCTCCAATCGCGGCTCATATGGATCCTGCGCGGTTCGTGTTCGGCCATGGTGGAGTTTGGAAGGTGGGGTTTTGGGGGGCTTGATTTACGGGGGAGAAGGCTGTCGGTGCTGGAGCAGCTAGCGAGGGAATAGTGGTACTAGGGGAGGCGAGGGTATGCGGGGGCACAGTGACATAATGAAGAGTGACCTCAGGATCTCCGGCGAGACGGAGATGGAGATGGAGTGGTGCTAGGGGAGAGGGAGACGAGGTGAGGCATGCTATACAGAGGCGGTGACAGTGACTGCACAGTGCACAAGGTGAGGCTGACTTTGGTAACCCGGACACGCCGCCTGGACTGGTGTCACCTCGGGCGCAGGGTCTTGTCACTTCACTGTGAGGACCAAATGTATAATAGTATTTTGACCATCAAGTGTACCATAGTTGTACTACTACTAGTAGGAGTAGTAGTAGGAACATGTCGGATGTGGGGTTCCGGCAAACCCTTAAGGTTTGAACACTGGGGTGCGCGCGAAGTTTTTCCTTCCACCGATCTACGCCCTAGCTCGCTAAGATTTCATGGACGAACTCGACGAACTCGCAACACAGAAAGACACGAGGTTTATACTAGTCCGGGCCACCGTTGTGGTGTAATACCCTACTCCAGTGTGGTGGTGGTGGATTGCCTCTAGGGCTGATGATGAACAGTACAAGGGTCGGTGAGCTTGTGTGTGTGTGAGGATGGTCTGAATGATCCGTCCCTTGTCCTCTCTGTCCTCTGTCCCTTGTCTAAGGTGGTGGCTGGTCCTACTTATATAGGCCCTAGTCCTCTTCCCAAATATTGAGCGAGAAGGGAGCCAACAATGGCGGGCTAATTCGAAGGGGGACAGCTAGTACAAGCTATCCTGACAAAAGTGGTCTTCGCCTACGAAAGGCTCTGGTGGTGACGCCGTCTTGGGATCCACGATGACCTCCATTGTTTGCCCCGCCTTGATATCTCCGCTCCTCGTGATGTTTGCCCCGCCTTGATATCTCCGCTCCTCGTGAGCCTGCATAGCTAGGCTACTCCCGAGGAGGTCTTGCGTCGTCCGCCTCGCGAGGCTTGGACCCTCGTGAGGGTCTTGGATGCTTTGTTAGTGAAGATGGGTCGTACGGCCTGCAGGCTTAGCCACGCCGCGGGCCGCAGGCAGGCAAGTCTGGGGATCCCCGTTCCCAGGACGCTGACAGTAGCCCCCCGGCCCAAGGTGCGCTCAGGCTTGGCTTCGCGGCGAAGCCAAGGGCCAAGTACGGAGCGCTGCGGGCCCCTAAAGCATGCGGCCTCGATTGACGAATGGCGGTTGATTGGACGTGGGCGCCTCCGCTTCCCCATGCTGCCTTGGCAACTACATGACTTGACAAGTCCCTGTGACATGAGAGGAAAACCATCATTACCTGCGATTGTGGGAGACATCGGTTGGCCTTCCCTTGCTATAAATGGGGAGGGGGCGGAGCCCACATTGCCCATCTCTTCCTCGCTTGCTTGCTTCTTCCTCCTTGCTCCACTGCCAACAACAATGGCGCCCATCATAAAGTTTTCTACTGAAGAAAAAGGAAAGGCTCCCCGTGATGATTCGGGGCCTCTTCCGCCGAAGAAGAGGTTGATCCATCACCGCAATGAAGCGGCGACGCAGGTGGTGTCGAGGCCTTGGTGTGAGCGGCCTCCTCCGGGGTACCCGCTGCCCTTGTACGCCCAAGCCGAAGGCTCGGGAGGACGGAGTGATGAGCAGCGCTGCCCACGCCGCAACCAGGGTCGCTGCGCCACGGCGACGCGCGGCGATGCCCCTGGGGTTCACGCCGCGGACTCCTCGCGTGAGTTGGTGCTGTGGGCGCCGATGCCTCCGAGCTCTTGGATCTGCTTCCCTCGGTTCTTCTCCGACATGATGCCGAAGAGGGGGCCACTCGAGCTCTGGCTGCAGCACGCCGACTGCAACGCCCCGGCGACCGGAGCGGAGATCGAAGCGGTCCCCACCGGCAAGATCTTCATGACGCGCAGCTGGGGCGAGATCGCGCGGGTCTGCCATGCGAGGGGCGCCCTCGCGATCCACTTTGAGTTCGATGGCGCCTCCATGCTCTTCTTCAAGGTCTTCGATGACGAGGGCCGCCGCCTAGAGTGCTACTCCGGAGAGGAGCGCGAGGCTGATGCGCGCCCCGCTTGCGACCACTCCAGCAGCAGCAGCCCTTTGGGAGTCCAGCAGCTCTCCTGAGCTCTACGAGACTCCGGAGATGAGCGACGACAGCTACGTGCCCTCGAGCTCTCGCCGTGCTCGGAGCAGAGCTGCGGCGTCCGGCCATCGCCGCTGCTGATCTAGATGGGGTTGGCGCCGGCCTCCCGTGGCCCACTGTTGATGATGGCGTCCACCACGGAAGGATGTAGATAGGATTTCCCTCAGTATCGGCTTTTGTTTCCTGCAATGAATCATGAATTACCCCGTGGGGGCATGTAAGGGTATGTAATGTCCTTTGTGCTTATCTTCCTTGTTATGAAAATTTGGTGAACACATGTCTCATTAAGGCTCGGTCCCCCCTTTCTTTCCTCGCGATAGCTTGTTGCTCTATGCGGACAGGTCCCGGTCCCCAGGTAGGCTACAGCCGTTGCTGGTATGCCAGGTCGTGTGCCGTGGTCAAGGCCAGGAGGTGTGCGGCCCGAGGTCCAGTAAGAGCCCTTGTGGCACGATGCTCAGGAGGTCCCCCTTAGCGCTCAAGCAGCCATGGTAAGGCGAGAAAGGGAGTTGACGTGGCCGCAACGGGGCTGCGGCAAGGCGTGAGTGACCATTAGGCCCAAACATTTAGCCAATCCGAGTGCGGGACTTATCTCGTTGATCTCGTGGCAACTCCTGATGTTGTGTTAGGGCTGCGCGCCTACTCGTGCGGCATAGCTAGGCTGGCCCATACGAGCTTCCCTCCCCCCATGCTCTCCTTAGTGCTCTACGTCCTCAGGTCCCGGCCCTTGAGTGAGCTCAGCCGCCGCTGGTATGCCAGGTCACGATGCCGTGGTCAAGGCCAGGGGTGAGGGCTGGAGAGCCAGTAAGAGCTCATGAGTCGCGATGCTCAGGAGCCCCCCTTTAAACGCGCAAGTGAATTGCACAAGAGAAAAGGAGACTCGTGGTGCCACCTGCTATCCTTCCCACGGGGTCCCTGTGAACAGGCATAAGAAGAAACACGGTTTGCCGTTACAGCTGCCAGTCTGCCGCTGGTTTCTCTAGATCAAGAGAAGGCACTGAGGGCCTGGTGAGGTGATGTGTGCAGGGCGTGCCGCGAGCCAGAGCTCAACCGCTCAGATTTGTCGGCGTGGCAGGGACGGGCCCATGCACCAGCGTCGTGCCTGTGCGGAGGCCCCGGGGGAGGCGATGATCGAGCAGGTGATAGCAGTTGGCAGGTTAAGCATGGAGAGCAGATCAACTTGGATAAATGCAGGAAGGTACATGCCACCGGTTCCGGCTCGAGCGGCTTGGGGATGATGCAGCCCGAGGGGCGCCCCAACAAGGTAAGCTGAAGACATAAGCGAAAGGGATACATGCCGCAGGGACGGACCCATGCGCCCTGGGAATAATGCAGCCCGAGGGCGCTCCCAGCTAAACGAGCTTGGAAAATGTCACCTGGTTCTGTAGACGAAGCAGAGTTGGTGGAGCTGAAAGCGTGCGTCGAAGAAATGACTCCTCATGAGCCGCCAGAACCCTGAGCCTCGGGAGGCTTCGAGGGTTCGGGAGGTTCCCTGAAGACCATCTCCATCTCCTCCAGAACGACGTGGTACCTGGCTTCCTGAGCCGCCAGGACACGTCACATGTTGCGTTGATAGGACGACGCCACGCTCGGCAAGCCAAAGGGCATACGAACGTAGTTGTGCGGTGGGCCCTCGTAGCGGCCCACAAGCGAAGGCTAGAAATGCTCCTGAGATGCGGCCCTGTTGAGCCCTGGGACGTCGAAGCAGACACGCAGCCCAGCATCCTCGCCAGTATGCGGAGCTGCGCCTTGTGGGCGGCCGTCGTCGTGCATGGCTCTTGCTTCTTGCAGTTCCTGGATGGTCTTGGTGATGAACTCCTGAGTGGTGGGCACTCCTTGCCCTGTGCTCTCTTGAGGGTCGCGTGCCGCGAAGCATGCTTCCAAGTGGTGCCCAAGCGCCTCCCTCGTGAGGTTGGCAAGGCTGAGGCCCTCCAGAAGAGAGCCCTCGAGCCCTGCCTAAGGAGGGCACCGGGCGCGCCTTCCTATGCGACGAGGGAGGCGCCCCTGGAGTGGGCGCCGGTCCTGGCGTGGCTTTTAACGCGACGCCGTCCTCCTAAGGTCCTGCGTGGCACGTCTGCTTCTTCTTGGGGATGGTCTCCAAAGGGCCTTCATTTCTACTGCCGGGGTCGTTGATTGCAGCGGCTTGAAAGGCGCGCTCAAGGGAGCACACTGCATCTCTCTCTTCACACGGGACCATGATGATTCCTCCGCTTCCTGGCATCTTGAGAACATTGTAGCCGTGATGAGTGACTGCCATGAACTTGGCCAGGGCTGGATACCCGAGGATGGCATTATACGGCAGGCGGATGTGCATGACGTCGAAGTCGATGAGCTCGGTGCGGTAGTTCTTGCGCTCCGCGAAGGTGACAGGCATGCAGACCTGCCCTATCAGCGTGGTGGAGCCGTCGGTCACTCCTGAGAAAGGCTTGGTGGGATGGAGCTGCTCATGTGGCACCTGGAGGTTGTCGAACGTGTCGACGGACAGGACGTTGAGCCCTGCACCGCTGTTGATGAGGGTCTTGGTGACCTGCACATTGCTGATGACTGGGGAACACAACATAAGGAGGGTGCCAGCGGTGGCTACGCACTTGAGCTGATCCGTCGAGCTGAAAGTGATGGCGCATTGGGACCACCTAAGCGGGCGCGTGGCCTCGAGCTTGGGGAGCGCCGTGTTCACCTCGCGAGCAAACTGCTTGAAGATGTGCTAAGAGGACTGGGGCCTGGGCGCCGCCTAAGATGCAGGCGATCGCACGCGGCCCCTAGAAGCCCCCAGCCCCCTCGTACTAGTGGTGGTCATCGTTCCTTCTTAGTGGCGGCAGCGGGGGAAGACCGGTGTTTCCCTGGGGGTGATCCTCACGAGGCGGGTCCCTCCAGGCGCCCTCACGAGGCTGGTCCTGCCAGCGGTCCTCACGAGGTCGGTCGCGCCACTCCTGGCGCGGGCCACGGTCGTCCCAGCATCTGCCTCCATGTCCTCCTCCGCGGTCGTAGCCCCGGTCGTTGCGCTCGGGGCATCGACCATAGCGTCCCTTGCGTATGGCTCTGAGCTCTTGACAGTCACTGGTGTTGTGGGTGTTCAGGTTATGGAAGGCGCAGAATGGTCGGCCGTTCTTGGATGACTCGGGCTGATCACTGCCCCGCTTGATGTCGGGCTCCGCTGCGAGCACAACTACCTCCTTGCGCTTTACATCCTTGGCCTTGGCCTTCTTCTCCTCCGCGCCCATGGCTGGCGGCTCAAGGAGAGAGAGCGCGCCCCTCCTCAGCTCTTGCGCACCTGTTCTCTAGGTTGAACAACTCCTGAGATGTGCAGAGCTCCTCATGGATGGCGAGCTTTTCCTTCATCTTGATGTCACGGACGTCGTCGGAGAACGCGGAGATGATGGCCTCATCCGTGACCTTGGGGATCTTGAGGCGGGTGTTGTTGAAGCGCTAGATGTACTTCTGGAGGGTCTTTCCTGGCTGCTTCCTGATGCGGCGCAGGTCACCCACGGCCGGTGGACGGTCATGAGTGCCCTGGAAGTTGGCGACGAAGCAGCCGCGCATCTCGTCCTAGGAGGAGATCGAGCCGAGCTGCAGGTTCAGGAGCCAGGAGCAAGCTCCATCCTTGAGAGCCATGGGAAACCAGTTCGCCATGACCTTTTCATCGCCGTTGGCCGCTTTGATGCTCAGCTCATAGAGCTGCAAGAACTCCGCGGGGTCGGCGGTACCATCGCGAGGAGGCAGATCCGGCTTGAACTTGCCCGGCCAGGCGATGCTACGCAGTTCGGGAGTGAAGGCGCACCAGCCAGTCGTGGTAGCCAGGGCCCGCTTCGGAGGTGGAGCTTGGTCTTGACGAGGTTCTCACTGCGCCGCTGCGGGTGGTGCGCGGTCTTGACGAGGTGGCGCGGGGAGCGTAGGTGCAGCTTCTCGCGGCCGCAGAATTTCTTGGCAGCTTCTCTCTTCGCACGCGGGCACGGGGCGCGGCGGATCACGTCGCAGAGCCACGCGTCTTGGTGCCAATGCAACATCTTGGGGCTGAGGTGATGGAGGCGCGCCATGAGCCCCATCGCCCGCGGCTGGTTGAGGGGGAGGCAGAGAGTGGGACGGCACCGGAGAGCCCCCCGCGGCACAGACAAGCTCGTTGACGCATTCGAGCCACTCCTCGTAGAGGTCGTCGATGGGGCGGTAGCGCAGGAGCTCGTTCGCTGCGAGGAGCGCGGCCCGTGCCACCATGGGAGCGCGGTGCGTGTGAGACGAAGAACCGGCAGGGGTCAGCAATGGAGTGGCGGTGCGGCTGTCCTGCCGCACCGAAGGATGCAGCAAGGACGCCTGCTGCTTGTTCCCCGTCGGGCCGGTGGCAGCGTTGGCGGCGGGGGACGGAGAACGGCGAGGTGGCCCGCCGACGGGAGCCGTCTGAGTGACGTGGGAGGTGAGGGCAGCCCGACGCTCAGCTCGAGCACGGCGAGCATCCGCCATGGAGACGACGGAGCGACGGAGCGACGAACTGACGGACGAGGGGATATGGTGCACCCCTACCTGGCGCGCCAAATGTCGAATGTGGGGTTCCGGGAAACCCTTAAGGTTTGAACACTGGGGTGCGCGTGAAGTCTTTCCTTCCACCGATCTACGCCCTAGCTCGCTAAGATTTCACGGACGAACTCGACGAACTCGCAACACAGAAAGACACGAGGTTTATACTGGTTCGGGCCACCGTTGTGGTGTAATACCCTACTCCAGTGTGGTAGTGGTGGATTGCCTCTAGGGCTGATGATGAATAGTACAAGTGAGGAACAGCCTCCTGAGGTTGAGGTGTTCTTGAGCTCGGTGAGCTTGTGTGTGTGAGGATGGTCTGAATGATCAGTCCCTTGTCATCTCTGTCCTCTGTCCCTTGTCTAAGGTGGTGGCTGGTCCTACTTATATAGGCCCTGGTCCTCTTCCCAAATATCGAGCGGGAAGGGAGCCAACAATGGCGGGCTAATTCGAAGGGGGACAGCTAGTACAAGCTATCCTGACAAAAGTGGTCTTCGCTTGCCAAAGGCTCTGGTGGTGACGCCGACTTGGGCTCCACGATGAGCTCCATCTTGCCGTCCTCCTGGTCTTGGTCTCGTTGCACCAATATAGCAACCTTCGCCTGATGCCTCGGTACTCTTCGCCTGCGCTGGCCTCCTTAGCACCAAAGAGGAAACAAGGACGCTGCGCGCACTGGCGCCTGCTTGGTGCCCTGCGTCATGGCTCACGTCACGAGGGTCTCGTGAGGTTTGCCCCGCCTTGATATCTCCGCTCCTCATGAGCCTGCCTAGCTAGGCTACTCCCGAGGAGGTCTTGCGTCATCTGCCTCGCGAGGCTTGGACCCTCGCGAGGGTCTTGGATGCTTTGTTGGTGAAGATGGGACGTACGGCCTGCAGGCTCAGCCACGCCGCGGGCCGTAGGCAGGCAAGTCTGGGGACCCCCGTTCCCAGGACGCTGACAGAACATGAGCACACTCCCGCGCTAGCATGCCTCTGGGTTCACTTCATCCTCCAGCTATCATCCATATTGCGTGCAGAACCAAATTCTCGTGCATGCGGATGCGCGAAGAAGGACTTTTCTTTTTTGAGGATAACCGCATATTCCTTAAAGGTAGTAGGAACATGAGTAGTACTCCCTCCAGTCCTCTTTTGTCCGTGCATAACTGTTTTCAGTATTTCTCTAATTAGTTTGCATATATACCCTTTTGCATGCGCCCATTTCCCTCCATGCCCCGCATTCACAGCATTAATTAGCATACGAATGAGCAGCTGCAGCCAGACTCCAGCCAATAAACTGCAGCATATGAGTGGGCCATTCTGTGCGCGCGGGAGAGAGAAAAGGCAACCGAAGAGCCCGTCCAATCCATTGCATGCAGAAGTCAAACCACCGCAGCTCTCCTCATGCATGCGCATAACTTCTCCCATTTACCTCTCCATCGAGTACTCCTTGATCTTCATTTGCATCCAAACCACACTGCATTCACATTGTTTTTAACCTCTTCACATCCTCCTGGAGTAATTTCGAGGCCCCTATAAATAATCATCTTCTTCAGTTAGACTAGCCATCTAATCCTAATTCTCCAAACCATAGCCCCCCGGTCCAGCGGTTCCAAATGGCAAAAGAGATCGAGATGCAGGTTTTTAGCGTCCAACATGTCCTCATAGAAGGCTCGTTGAGCATAGTTGCCACAGTCACCGACCACCCAAGGGTTGTTCGGAAATGGATCAACAATGTATCCAACTCCCTCCAATAGGTGGAGATGAATGTCATCAGTCTCGACACAGAGTACACGAAGCGCGCCACTGGGAAGATCCAACACGCCACTGTCCTTCAGCTGTGCCTCTAAGATGATGTTTTAGTGTACCACATCATATACACGCAGGTGAGCTTCACGGTTTCTTGTCTCGGGAGGACATATACTTCTGTGGGGCAGCCATCGCAGGGGTCAAATAGAAGTTGGAGCCGTACAACCTTGATTTGAAAAGCATCGGTGACCTACAAACCAGAATAAAAATTCCTGTAGAAGATTGTGATAAACCAACACCATCCCTATTCGACGAAGGAAATTTTGTGCTCGGAACAAATCATCAGAAGGGTGATGAGACGCTGGCATTAAGGTCGTCTAGATGGGAGAATTATCCCTTGACATGCGAGCGAATAAAATATGCTGCCCTCGGTGCCCGTGTGAGTTTCGAGATAGCTGCAAGGTCCAGAGAGCTTGTTGCGAAGCCGTCTCCCACAGAAAATGAGAAGAAGAAGAAGAAGAAGAAGAAGAAGAAGAAGAAGAAGAAGAAGAAGAAGAAGAAGAAGAAGAAGAAGAAGAAGAAGAAGAAGAAGAAGAAGAAGAAGAAGAAGAAGAAGAAGAAGAAGAAGAAGAAGAAGAAGAAGAAGAAGAAGAAGAAGAAGGAGGAGGAGGAGGAGGAGAAGAAGATGTTGCACCAGCAGCAGGGCATTATGGATGGATGAACTATTTCCTCTCTTGTAATAAAATATTCCCTCTCTATGTATATTGATATAGATGGACTATTTCGATGGTGTGCATGTCTTTGGAACAAGTAGTAGCGTGGGTCCGCTTCACTATAAGGAACTATTTATCCACCTAGCTTTATCTACTACTCCTTCCGGTGATCGGTATGCCATGTGTCCGTATACATGACAGCTTGTCCATGGAAGTTCAACTACGGCGACCATCATGTTTCATCCACTGCCACTCGCGATTCCCACGATGCCGCTCCAACCCACGGCACCACGTTGTGACGCCCCGAGACCAATGCACCAGGTGTCTTCCAGTTATTTGCCGTCGTTGCCATGTCATTCGCTTGTGTGTTGCATCTTGCCATGTCATCTTGTGCATTGCATCATCATGTTTTCAAAACTTGCATTCGTCCGGTTCCCCCAGTTCCGTCTGTTGTCCGTTCTGAGCCCAGACACACTTGCACGCGCCGGCGGCATGTCCGAAATATTATTTTATAAGTGGCTAAAAATGTTCTCGGAATGGGTTGAAAGTTGGCGTGCGGTGTTGTTTTGTTGTAGGTAGGCCACCTGCCAAGTTTCATCACATTCGGAGCCCGTTTGAAGCCCCAACGAATAACTATAGCGACAATATAGTCGGTCAAACGTCGGACGTTTTCGGTCCCCGGAAACAGTCGCCGGGCCTTTCTCTCTTCTCTTTTCTCAGCCTGAGCCCTTCTTCACAATCCACTACCACCGCCAGGCCCAACCTTACCTCTCTCGTCAGCCCGCGGCCCTCCTTGCGCGCACGTCCGAAAAGCTGTCCCGGACCCGACCCGGGCAGTCGTCATCGTTGGGTCCGGATCATCCCCAAACATCTATAAAACGTCTCCGTTTTGTTAATTGGATCCTAACATATTTTTCTCGACCGCACGATTATGATCGGAGGGACGAGGTAGACCCTAGCCTAACCTACCCGCTATATATACTAGTCTAAACCGAGACCAAACCCCTAATTTCTAGGGATCCTACCCTAGCGCCGCCGCCCACTTTCTCCTTAATTTCAGCGCCAGGCCAATCACCTCGCTCCGACCATCTCCCTCGATTTGCGCCGATCCACCCAACCAGCTCGCAGCCGCCTCTCCTTCCCTGCTCCCGTGCGTCTCCAGCACCAAAGGAGAGGTGCTCCTCGAGCCCTCGCTCCAGCCCGCACACGCCTGAGCGCCTCCTCACCTCGTCCCGCCGCCGCCGTCGCTTCGCTGTAGTGCCCGTAGCACTGTGCTCGCAGCATCGAGAGGAGGTCGAGCTCCTCTCTCCGTCTAGCCCCGCCTCCGGCTGGCAGGCCACTGGAGTCTCCCGACGGCGCCAGATCCATCAGGCCAGGGCCCTCGCCACCTCCCCTTATTTCTCCTTCCTCCCTCTGCTTTCTCCCTCTCACGTAATTCTCTCCCTCTCTCTGAACCTTCACAGGAACAATGGCTCGCCGCCAGGAGCAGCGTCCACTCGGCCCGCCTGCCTTGGCCGCCTCGTCCCTGCTCCAGAGGAGGACGAGCAACACCGTGCCTGTTAACTGCGTCGCCAGATCCGCCGCCCAAGTCCTCGACCATGCCAAGTCCCTTGCCCTGCGTTGCCATCTTCCTCTTGCGCCTCGCGTCGAACCTCTGCTTTCAACCGCGCCATTGCTTGCTCGATCTGCCCGTACGCGCGCCCCTACGCGTTGACCAGCCGCTGGTGTTTCTCGATCGAGCGCCTAGGCCGGCCTCGCCTTGTGCCTCGTCGCGGCCCAGCAGAGCGCTGAGGCCCAGGCCTCTCGAGTCAGATTCCAGCCCAGCACCAACCGGGCCAAGCCCAATGTGAGAAGCCCCCCTCCAGCACCTGTGTAGTGTTGGGCTTGTC
>NC_057800.1:604083818-604092768 GCF_018294505.1 Triticum aestivum
CATCGGATTAAAACAAACATAATATGAAAGTTGCTTAGAATTTTGTGTAGTTTTATAATATGTGTTTTTCATCCATGTTTAAAGTGCTTAAAATGTTGTTTGTTTAAATTTGCTTAAATAACTTGCTAAAATGATTTAATTCATAACTAAATAACCGTAGCTCGGTTTTAAATAATCTGTATATGTAAATGGGGTAGAAAAATGTCTATTTTAATATGGTGGCATCACTTTGCATGTTTAACAACTCTAAAATTGTGTTTAGGGCAGAACAGTACCAAACCTTAAAATATGCACATGAGGAGTTTCCGGAATTGTTGTTTGTTATTTCCGGCCTCATTTAAACTTGACTAGATAGTTAGTTTACTTTTGCTTCACCCTCTTGCCATATTAATAAACATTTAATCTTGTTGGGTACATAAACGAGAGATAACTAAATAAGTCATGTGGTGTTTTCTTCAATATGCAACTCCGTTGCATATTGAGCTCCACTTAATTTGTAGTGTTGTTTGTTGCACTTTGCCTTGCCATGCTTCATTAAACCGGACATGCATCATACTTGGTTGTGCATCATGCCATGTTTATGTGGTGGTTGTTTACTATGTTGTTTGCTTTCTTTCCGGTGTACTTCTTCTCGGTAATCTGGTAATGTTGCGTTTGTGAGGATACGTTGGCTACATCTGTTTGTATTCTTCATGGACTCGTTCTTCTTCCTTGTGGGATCTCAGGCAAGATGACCATACCCTCGAAATCACTTCTATCTTTGCTTGCTACTTTGCTCGCTCTTTTGCTATGCCTATGTTGCGATACCTACCACTTGCTTATCATGCCTCCCATATTGCCACGTCAAGCCTCTAACCCCCCCCCCCTTGTCCTAGCAAGCCGTTGTTTGGCTATGTTACCGCTTTGCTCAGCCCCTCTTATAGCGTTGCTAGTTGCAGGTGAAGATGGAGTTTGTTCCATGTTGGAGCATGGATATGTTGGGTTATCACAATATCTCTTATTTAGTTAATGCATCTATATACTTGATAAAGGGTGGAAGGCTCGGCCTTATGCCTAGTGTTTTGTTCCACTCTTGCCGCCCTAGTTTCCGTCATACCGGTGTTATGTTCCTTGATTTTGCGTTCCTTACACGGTTGGGTGTTATGGGGACCACTTGACAGTTCGCTTTGAATAAACTCCTCCAGCAAGGCCCAACCTTGGTTTTACCATTTTCCTCACCACCACCTACTTTTCCCTTGGGAGTCGCTCTCTTGAGGGTCATCTTTATTTTAACCCCCCCCCCCCGGGCCAGTGCTCCTCTGAGTGTTGGTCTGAACCGAGTAGACTGCGGGGCCACCTCGGGGCAACTTGAGGGTTGGTTTTACTCGTAGGATGTCTCATCCGAGTGTGCCCTGAGAACGAGATATGTGCAGCTCCTATCGGGATTTCTTGGCACATTCGGGCGGCTTCGCTGGTCTTGTTTTACCATTGTTGAGATGTCTTTTAACCGGGATTCCGAGGCTGATCGGGTCTTCCTGGGAGAAGAAATATCCTTCGTTGACCGTGAGAGCTTGTGATGGGCTAAGTTGGGACACCCCTGCAGGGTTTTGAACTTTCGAAAGCCGTGCCCGCGGTTATGGGCAGATGGGAATTTGTTAATATCCAGTTGTAGAAAACCTGAAACTTATCTTAATTAAAATGCATCAACCGTGTGTGTAGCCGTGATGGTCTCTTCTCGACGGGGTCCGGGAAGTGAACACGGTGTTGGAGTTATGCTTGAACGTAGGTTGTTCTAGGATCACTTCTTGATCATAGTTTACCGATCATGCCTTGCCTTTCTCTTCTCGCTGTCATTTGCGTAAGTTAGCCACCATATATGCTAGTGCTTGCTGCAGCTCCACCTCATACCTTTTCCCTACCCATAAGCTTAAATAGTCTTGATCGCGAGGGTGTGAGATTGCTGTGTCCCCGTGACTCATGGATTACTTCCAAACCCAGATTGCAGGTGCCGATGATACCGTGCAGGTGACACAACCAAGCTCAAGGAGGAGCTCGTTGAAGATTGTGTTTGTTATGTTGTACCGTTTCCAGTTGATCAGTAGTGGAGCCCAGTTGGGATGATCGGGGATCTGTGTAGCATTTGGGGTAGTCTTATTTTATTTTGGTTCCGTAGTCGGACCTTGTTTGTATCTGGATGATGAAATGCTTAATTCATGTATTGTGTGAAGTGGCGATTGTAAGCCAACTATGTAACTCTTTCCTTTATGTATTACATGGATTGTGTGAAGATTACCTCACTTGCGACATTGCTTACAATGCGGTTATGCCTCTAAGTCGTGCTTCGACATGTGGGATATATAGCCGCATCGTGGGCGTTACAAGTTGGTATCAGAGCCTTCCCTGACTTAGGAGCCCCCTGCTTGATCGAATCGCTGGCGTTGTTGAGTCTAGAAAAAATGTTTTGAGTCATTTAGGATTATATATATCGAAGAGTAGGATTCTTTTTACTCCTCAGCCCCTTCGTCGTTCTGGTGAGGCGTCCTGACGTAGGGTTTTGACTCTTCTCTTCTCAAATTTCACTAAAAAAATTTAGGATCACGCGGGTATCTTGGAATCGTTCCGATGGTTTTGTGATGAGAACATTGTTTTTGGTGCCTCCTGACATTTAGGGGTTGTGGCAGTGTCCCGGGGAGTTGAGCTCCGAGGTGTTGTCGTCACAATTTTATCTTTGCAGTTCTGGAATACCTGAGTTCACCGACATCGAAAATCTCTTTTATGCAGTTGTTGGTGAGATAACCTCGACGCCACCCAGTACTGGGGCGGGAGTTCGGGAGTATTGCTATAACTCGTATAACGGATGCTTTTCGAAGGTTGAGGTAAATGATTTCCGAAGGTTTCTTGGTTATGTGTTGAAGGATGGATACAGCTGGATGTAGGATTTGCTAGTTTTGGGTGAGATATTATGCTTCCCCTGCATCCCCAACACCTGATTGCATAACCGGAAAGTTTCGGGAGTTTATAAGTGGGAATTCATGTATCTCTTAAGATATCTTTTTGATAGATGTATGATATGAAATTGGGGTTCGACGTCTAGTGGCCCGCCTATCCACGGTTGGTTTTACAGTGGTCTCGTTGCGTCTTAAAGAGTCCTTGGCTATGCTGACTCGGGGACGCTTCGTATGTCATGTGCACTGCCTTGTACATGATGGTGCTGTACGATCGAGCCCGTGTGGGCCCCACCACGAAAACTTCGGACGAAATTTCTATCATATGTTTGTTCCGTCTTATTTCGCAAGCCAATCCTTTGTTTTGTTTTCATTGTGGTATTCGAGTTGCTTCAGTGTCAAGTATTGATTCCATACCTTTCTGAACCGGTGTTCTCATACTCTGATGAGAATACTAATCCTTCATGATAATCGAGCTGGTCATGTCAATCCTTTTCAACCGGCGTGTTTTCTCTTCAAGTGGATCTGATCATGTCAACAACCGCAAGACCAACTCTAAGTATTCTCAACGGTGTTTGTTTTCATCCTTCTCCAAGTGTCTTTGTTTTTCCCACCCTCCCACCCTTTTTCTTCAAGGACTCAGATTCCTTAATCGAGTATCCAACTTATTGATGTGAAGTCTCTCCATTCTTTTCCGTCAATAATCTTACCCGGTGGTTCTCATGAAGATGCTCTACTCGTTCATCATTCTTCATTCTTTTCTTCTCCGGTGGTTTCAATTCAAGCTTTCGGTGTTGTTCTCATATCCTTTTTTCTTTGTTTCAAATACCTTCTCATGTCAGTGCACCTCATAATCATTCACTTTTTGCTATTCATTTTTTCGGGAGTGCTGAAGATACCTCAGAAGGCTCGTCTTGTCATTCAAGATCCGTTCAACTTATTTCGAGGTTGTTATCTCATTCAAGACATTTATCTCAACCGACGCAATCTATCTTTTAAATTGTTCAACGGTGTTTTCTTTTGAGTGGGCCCTAACCCACGGGTCTTTTTCCAGGATCTTACCTCACTCTTCTAATTTTCCCGGAGCTATTCTCAAATTTTCTCAAAGTTTGACATAAGAATGAGTTATCATCAGTCAAATGCCTTCTCCAAGATATTGCACTTTCTTGTCATTATTGGTTCAACCTTTTCTAATTTTCCTTCCGGAGTGCCTCAACAATTCTTGGTGGTGTTTCTCGTCGTCATTATCAAATTTTGAAGACCGAAGAAGAGTTTTTCCCTCCATATCTTATCCGTTCTCTCCGAGATGCGTGATTCTAGCTTGTTTCCATCCTCTCATAATTGTTTTCGATGGTGAAAATTCTTTTCACCCATCCAGAGAAATTCATGAGTCTTTTATGTTTGATTCCCCGGAGCCATCATCTCAAAATTATTCATTTCCAGCTTTCAGCTCTTGTTCTCCAAATCTTACCGGTGCATCATTCAAATATACTCTAATCAGCTCGTGATCTCTTCGTTCTCATGTATCAAATTCCGTCAAGTATCGTCATTCGTTTTCTAATTCTACCGAGTGTTTCTGTATTTTTTCTTCGTTCATTTTCAATTCATACGGTGGTTTGTCAAGATCTCTTCCTTGGTTATCATATCAATTCATTCGTTGTTCCAATCCTACAGGTGGTTCATCGAAGACCTTCCTCAAGTTTGCGCTATATCTCTCTTAATCCTTTCTACGAGAATAAGTAGCATGCCAAATCCATTGCTTGTCATCAATTAAATTGGTGAAGGATACGTATAACATAATTCTTATTCTTGTTTCATCCAAGTGATAAATTCCTTCCTTCGGAGTTTGTTCATAATGAATAAAGTCTTGATTTTCTTTTGATCATCTTTTCTTTCTCGGAGTTCCAAGCTCTAATTATCACAGAGATCCATCTAAATCAATACAAGGTTTCACCTTGTGTTTTTTACTTCTCTTTCTTTTCGTTATCCTTTTGGTTACCGGAGTTCTTCATGGAGGCTCTACATGATGGTTCACCAAGGATTTAATTCATTCTCGAAGAGTTCATTGAGATTCTTTTCAGAGGAGCTCAAGCATTCGTCATCTTGCAATCCGGAGTGTAATTCCTTCTACTATTATCTTTTGAGGTGGTTTCATATCATTCTTGACAATTTTCCTTCGTGTTTCATGATTCGCAAGTTGTCACGGATGAGATTTGTAAACCCATCGTTTTCTTTTTGTTCATGAGATCCTTTGCAACCTATCAATCCCTTCGTTGGAGTTATCTTGGGTTATATTTCACCTAAAGCGTTCCCTAAGGACTGTTGCAATTTATGGTGCTTATAAATGACCCAAGGCCTTCAATTATCCTTACAGTGAGATAAGCTTCTCATCTCCTTGTTGATGTCAATTCAATCTTTTTCCCGTGAGTGGTAGGTTGTCACCTCAAAATTTTGAGATGTTTTCCATTAGCCCACATCAAGCTTATGCTTTCGTGTTGATAATCAAACAACTCCGTTACAACCTTCTTGGAAGGGTGCTATCCATGCTCTTTTGTGACAGAAGTTGGCTTTTCTTCTCCATTCTTTCATTCCAATGATCTACCTTCTATTCTTTCTTTCGGAGGCATTGTGATGATGCTCTCTTCACTCTTCACTCATCATCTCATATTGTGAATATCATGTTCTTTCTTTTGCTTATCCATTCAACCGGAGTGTCGTGCCCTTCATTCTAGTTCTCTCATCTTATCAAGTTTTGCCTTCCTTTTCCAACCAAAGTGTTGTCGTAATGGATCCTTATTGTTCCTTGTACTTCTCATTTCGACCGGAGTGCTTGCATGTACTTCTTGCCCATTGCAACACCTTGTCTTATGCCTTTCAACCCACAAGGTTATAGTTTTCTAACGGAGTGCTCTCAAATTCATTCATCTCAGTTGTATTCGTTTCTCGAAATGGCTTAACCTTTCAAGGTTCTTTGGTGTCACTCGTTTGTCAAAGAAGCAACTTAGTTTTACCTTTTATCTTCCTCTTCCGTTTTCCCTTCGGTGCCATCCTAGATCTCGGGACGAGATCCTCTCATAGTGGTGGAGTGTTGTGACGCCCCGAGACCGGTGCACCAGATGTCTTCCAGTTATTCGCCGTCATTGCCATATCATTCGCTTGCGTGTTGCATCTTGCCATGTCATCTTGTGCATTGCATCATCATGTTTTCAAAACTTGCATTCCTCTGGTTCCCCCAGTTCCGTCTGTTGTCCGTTCTGAGCCCAGACACACTTGCACGCGCCCGCGGCATGTCCGAAATATTATTTATAAGTGGCTGGAAAATGTTCTCGGAATGGGTTGAAAGTTGGCATGCGGTGTTGTTTTGTTGTAGGTAGGACGCCTGCCAAGTTTCATCGCATTCGAAGTCCGTTTGATACCCCAACGAATAACTATAGTGACAATATAGTCGGTCAAACGTCAGACGTTTTTGGTCTCCGAAAACAGTCGTCGGGCCTTTCTCTCTTCTCTTTTCTCAGCCTGAGCCCTTCTTCACAGTCCACTACCACCGCCAGGCACAACCTTACCTCTCTCGTCAGCCTATGGCCCTCCTCGCGTGCGCGTCCAAAAAGCTGTCCCAGACCCGACCCGGGCAGTCGTCCCGTTGGGTCCGGATCATCCCCAAACATCTACAAAACGTCTCTGTTTTGTTAACTGGACTTCCTAACATATTTTTCTCAACCGACCGATTACGATCGGAGGGACGAGGTAGCCCCTAGCCTAACCTACCCGCTATATATATTAGTCTAAACCGAGACCTAACCCCAAATTTCTAGGGATCCTACCCTAGCGCCGCCGCCCACTTTCTCCTCAATTTCAGCGCCAGGCCAATCACCTCGCTCTGACCATCTCCCTCGGTTTGCGCCGATCCACCCAACCAGCTCACAGCCGCCTCCCCTTCCCTACTCCTGTGCGTGTCCAGCACCAAAGGAGAGGTGCTCCTCGAGCCCTCGATCCAGCGTGTAGACGCTTGAGCGCCTCCTCACCTCATCCCCGCGCCGCCGTCGCTTCACTTCAGTGCCCGCAGCACTGTGCTCGCAGCATCGAGAGGAGGCCAAGCTCCTCTATCCGTCCAGCCCCGCCTCCGGCCGGCAGGCCACTGAAGTCACTCGACGGTGCCAGATCCATCAGGCCAGGGCCCTCGCCGCCTCCCCTTATTTCTCCTTCCTCCCTCTGCTTCCTCCCTCTCACGCAATTCTCTCCCTCTCTCTGATCCTTCACAGGAACAATGGCTCGCCGCCAGGAGCAGCGTCCGCTCGGCCCGCCTGCCTTGGCCGCCTCGTCCCTGCTCCAGAGGAGGACGAGCAGCGTCGTGCTTGTTAACTGCGTCGCCAGATCCGCCGCCCACGTCCTCGACCGCGCCAAGTCCCTTGCCCTGCGCCGCCGTCTTCCTCTTGCGCCTCGCGCCGAACCTCTGCTTCCAACCGCGTCGTTGCTTGCTCGATCTGCCCGTACACGCGCCCCTACGCGTTGACTAGCCGCTGGTGTTTCCCGATCGAGTGCCTAGGCCGGCCTCGCCTTGTGCCTCGTCGCGGCCCAGCAGGGCGCTGAGGCCCAGGCCTCTCCAGTCAGATTCCAGCCCAGCACCAACTGGGCCAAGCCCAATGTGAGAAGCCCCCCTCCAGCCCCTGTGCAGTGTTGGGCTTGTCCCAGATTTCAGCCCAGTAGTGTTTTTTTCAGTCTGTGCGAATTTAGCTTTTATCTGCAGGATTGTAGTTTTGCAGAACCCCCCCTCCCCCAGCATCATGCATTTAATAACTGTTGAACCGTGCATCAGATTAAAACAAACTTAATATGAAAGTTGCTTAGAATTTTGTGTAGTTTCATAATATGTCTTTTTCATCCATGTTTAAAGTGCTTAAAATGTTGTTTGTTTAAATTTGCTTAAATAACTTGCTAAAATGATTTAATTCATAACTAAATAACCGTAGCTCGGTTTTAAATAATCTTTATATGTAAATGGGGTAGAAAAATGTCTACTTTAACATGGTGGCATCACTTTGCATGTTTAACAACTCTAAAATTGTGTATAGGGCAGAACAGTACCAAACCTTAAAATATGCACATGAGGAGTTTTCGGAATTGTTGTTTGTTATTTCCAGCCTCATTTAAACTTGACTAGATAGTTAGTTTACTTTTGCTTCACCCTCTTGCCATGTTAATAAACATTTAATCTTGTTGGGTACATAAACGAGAGAGAACTAAATAAGTCATGTGGTGTTTTCTTCAATATGCAACTCCGTTGCATATTGAGCTCCTGTTAATTTGTAGTGTTGTTTGTTGCACTTTGCCTTGCCATGCTTCATTAAACCAGAGATGCATCATACTTGGTTGTGCATCATGCCATGTTTATGTGGTGGTTGTTTACTATGTTGTTTGCTTTCTTTCCGGTGTCCTTCTTCTCGGTAATCCGGTAACGTTGCGTTTGTGAGGATACGTTGGCTACGTCCGTTTGCTTCTTCATGGACTCGTTCTTCTTCCTTGCGGGATCTCAGGCAAGATGACCATACCCTCAAAATCACTTCTATCTTTGCTTGCTAGTTTGCTCGCTCTTTTGCTATGCCTATGTTGCGATACCTACCACTTGCTTATCATGCCTCCCATATTGCCACGTCAAGCCTCTAACCCCCCCTTGTCCTAGCAAACCGTTGTTTGGCTATGTTACCGCTTTGATCAGCCCCTCTTATAGCATTGCTAGTTGCAGGTGAAGATGGAGTTTGTTCCATGTTGGAACATGGATATGTTGGGTTATCACAATATCTCTTATTTAGTTAATGCATCTATATACTTGATAAAGGGTGGAAGGCTCGGCCTTATGCCTAGTGTTTTGTTCCACTCTTGCCGCCCTAGTTTCCGTCATACCGGTGTTACGTTCCTTGATTTTGTGTTCCTTACACAGTTGGGTGTTATGGGGACCACTTGACAGTTCGCTTTGAATAAACTCCTCTAGCAAGGCCCAACCTTGGTTTTACCATTTGCCTCACCACCAC
>NC_057800.1:604092982-604196985 GCF_018294505.1 Triticum aestivum
GTTTTACTCGGAGGATGTCTCATCCGAGTGTGCCCTGAGAACAAGATATGTGCAGCTCCTGTCAGGATTTGTCGACACATTCGGGCGGCTTTGCTGATCTTGTTTTACCATTGTCGAAATGTCTTGTAACCGGGGTTCCGAGCCTGATCGGGTCTTCCTGGGAGAAGGAATATCCTTCGTTGACCGTGAGAGCTTGTGATGGGCTAAGTTGGGACACCCCTGCAAGGTTTTGAACTTTTGAAAGCCGTGCCCGCAGTTATGGGCAGATGGGAATTTGTTAATATCCGGTTGTAGAAAACCTAAAACTTATCTTAATTAAAATGCATCAACCGCGTGTGTAGCCGTGATGGTCTCTTCTCGGCGGGGTCTGGGAAGTGAACACGGTGTTGGAGTTATGCTTGAACGTAGGTTGTTCTAGGATCACTTCTTGATCATAGTTTATCGACCGTGCCTTGCCTTTCTCTTCTCGGTCTCATTTGCGTAAGTTAGCCACCATATATGCTAGTGCTTGCTGCAGCTCCACCTCATACCTTTTCCCTACCCATAAGCTTAAATAGTCTTGATCGTGAGGGTGTGAGATTGCTGAGTCCCCGTGACTCACAGATTACTTCCAAACCCAGATTGCAGGTGCCGATGATACCGTGCAGGTGATGCAACGAAGCTCAAGGAGGAGCTCATTGAATATTGTGTTTGTTATGTTGTACCGTTTCTAGTTGATCAATGGTGGAGCTCAGTTGGGATGATCGGGGATCTGTGTAGCATTTGGGGTAGTCTTTTTTATTTTGGTTCCGTAGTCGGACCTTGTTTGTATCTGGATGATGAAATGCTTAATTCATGTAGGCATCTCCTTGGTGCACGTCCGGCACGGGTCATGGTGCCCGCTCATCTGGCTCGTCATGTGCGGCCGGCTTTGAAGCGGCAGGATCCGGCGCACCACAAAGGCGACCAGCAAGTCGGACGCCTTGAGGCCCTCCGACTCCGTCATCACCTTAAGGCGGGCGATGGCGGCGGAGGCGTCTTCCGACAGTGGCTTCGGCTTGAAACCCCAGTTGACACGAGGCACAGCAGGCGGACCTGCCACATAAGGCGGCAGGTTGATGAAGTCGCACGCCGGGTCGACGTTCTTCACGTAGAAGTACGATTTCTACCACAGCTTCACCGACTGGATCAGCTTGATGGCTAGGAAGGGTTTCCAGGACCCGGACGCCACACTGCGATGAAAGCGCCGCATTGGGCCACCTCCTCCTTGGCGGTGGTGCCGAGCTTGGTATAGAAGAAAGCTCCCCAGAGCTCGATGGTGGGGAGGATGCCAAGATACCCCTCGCATAGGATAACAAAGGCCGACAGCAGCACCACCGTGTTTGGTGTGAGGTGGTGCGGCTGGAGTCGGTAGAAGGCCAAGAAGGCGCGGAGGAAGTCGCTCGCCGGCAGGCCGAAGCTGCAGAGGAAGTGCGAGTGAAAGATGATGCACTCGCCCTCCTCTGGCACCGGCGAGATCTCATTGGCGGGTGGTGCGCGCACCCTAACGCAGTCCGCGTCGGGCAGCCACAGTGTGTCGCGAAGGAACGTGAGGTGGTCGTCGTGGATGTTGGAGCCGTCCTAGTCGCCGGACCGCTCCATGATGACTTGAGATCGACAGAGGCAAAGGGGCAACAACGAGCACGCGGACCCGCGGTGGAGCGGAGAAAGGGCTCGAGAAGGAGAAGCTCGATGACGGCAGCAGATCGCGGCAGCACTTCGGCGAGTGTGTAGTGCGGCAGCAGTGAGGAAGAAGAAAGAGTGAGGGGAGGACGCGCGTTCCTCTGCCCCTCCCCTCTCCCCCTACTTATAGCCCTCTGGCCGCGAAGCCGAGGGGGCGGGGCGTGGGATCATGGGATTTACTGTGCCCACGACCCCACGGCCCCGCACTTACTGCGCCGTAATGGCGCATAGTAAAAGCGCGCGAGATCCCAACCGCCCGCCTCGGCCGCAGCAGATCCGCGCACGTGTCGAGGCCCAGTAGTGGCAGGCCCGGCCTGCTCATGCGTCCCATCAAGCGTGGGCTAGCAGGCCAGCCCGGCCAGCTAATGCCGTGTGGTGCGCATGCGGTGGGCGACTAGCCTAGGCGCCTAGCTAGCGCGGCGCGTGCCTCCCGCCGTGACTATTCAAATTCCACCAGTCGGTCTGTCAGGACTAGGGTGGCTCCAGGCAACCGGCACTCCAGAAGATGGACCGTGCAAGCAACCAAGACTTTATGGAGTGGGAAGCTGCTGGGGCACCCCTCTTTGTCAGCCGCGGCGACCCGCCAGCTTTGGGGACTACTATCGGAGTTATTGGCCATGGGTAGCCTCATCTGCCCCCCATGGCCTTTCAAGACAATGGGGCCGACTACGCCCCTCAAGCCTCAAAGATTCATCACCGCCTTCTTGTGGCCGGCTGGTCCAAGCGGCCGGCTGCGGGAGGGGCTGGCTCCTAGCAGGCGGTCCCTAGAGGGGCCAGTTCCTAGCAGGCGGCCCCAACGCCCTCAAAATCTGAGCCACCGTGAATGCGATGAGACGAGACATGGCTACAGAGAAGCCTGCCACCCTCGAATCCAGGGCGGGTCATGGCTATAGTGCGCCGTATCGGCTGGTGATCTCCCGCATGGCGCGGCACTGTAGCCCCTCCATTGATGACATCACCCAAGACAGAAGGGGCCCAGCTCCCACGACGGGCTGTCGGTACGGCCCGCAGGCGGCGGGTCCCACCAGCCTGTGAGCAGTCAAAAGGCGGCAAGCTCAGCCAGCCGGCTTGGGGGGAGGCCAGCTTCCGGCAGGCGGCCCTCCCCCTCTTAAGAGTTTGTGCACCATCAGCCGAGAGAAATAGGGAATGGCTACAGCGAATGACCGCCAGGCGACGGGACTGTAGCCACACCTCCCCCGATGAAACAAGCGTCATTAGAAGCACGACTACAGTGATGAGCCGTCGGCCTGGCCCGCAAGCGGCGGGCGCGGCCTGTCAGCCGAGTACAAGAGAACCGGTGGGGCCCACCAGTCGGCGAGCCCCAGCTGCCAGCGGAGAAGCCGGCCACAAGAGACACTGACGGCCTAGACCTACACCCGACCAGTTTACCATTGTACCCTTGGGGGTAGGCCTATATAAACCCCCCAGGGCACACATGCAAAGGGTTCTGACTCTTAGAGAAACACACACACATAGAGAGGGAGTTAGGGCTAGCATTTCTCTTCTTCCTCCTCTAGAGAAACAGCTCAAGGAGCAATCATGTAGCCACTCCTGTTGAATTAGTGATCATGCGGAGACCCCGCAGAGCAGGACTAGGGGTGTTATCTCCTAGGAGAGCCTTGAACCTGGGTAAGATCCGCCGGTGTGCATGTCTTCGCCTCATCCCGTTTCCTGGCACCGGCGACATCTTATTAGCCCCATCCATGATAAGCCATCCTTTGGCATATGTCGCACGACACCCCCGACAATTGGTCTGAAGGTTGTACCGGCCATGTACCACTCTACCACCGGACTAGTTTCTGTTTTGGAGTGATTCTTAGGCAGTTGTTGACCGGTTGTTCAGTTTAACCGGTACTACCGGTTCCCCAGGCTGTTGTACTGCTCGGGGCTTTTTCCTACAGGTTGGTTTTTCCTCTGCTTTGACCTGTTATACCGGTTCGTGCACCGGTTGTACCGATCCTACTGTTTTCTGCACATAACGGGAAGATTCGTGGGGACCTATAAAAGGGGATCTTCTTCCCCATTGTACGATATCCTTTGAGCTCCTGTTCTTTCCCCATTGTTGACCTTCTTCGAGCTTGCTAACTCTCAATCCCTCCATGGATTCTTGCTAGTTTTTGAGGGAAAAGAGAGAGGAGATCTAGATCCATATTTCCACCAAGCACATTCTCCTCTTTGTGAGGGGAACCCCTTGAATCTAGATCTTGGAGTTCTTGGTGTTCTCCTTGTTCTTCCTCTCATTTTCCTCCCTAGCATTAGTTGCTTCGGTGGGATTTAAGAGAGAAGGACTTGGGCACTCCGTGTGCCCTTGCCATTGCGTTTGGTGCATCAGTTTGAGTTCTCCACGTGATACGTGGAAGTCACAAGTCGAGAAGCTTATTACTCTTGGGTGCTTGGTACCCTTGAGCTTGTTCCTCTTGGGTGCTTGGGCACCCTAGACGGTTGGTGGTGTTCGGAGCTCAATCATTGTGTTGTAAAGCTCCGGGCAAGCGTCGGGGTCTCCAATTAGGTTGTGGAGATCGCCCCAAGTAATTTGACGGGTACCGGTGACCGCCCCCAAGGGTTGCCAAAGTGTACGGGTTCGGTGACCGCCCCCAAGGGTTGCCATTTGTACGGGTTCGGTGACCGTCCTCAAGGGTCCCTTAGTGGAATCACGGCATCTTGCATTGTGCGAGGGCGTGAGGACATTACGGTGGCCCTAGTGCCTTCTTGGGGAGCATTGTGCCTCCACACCGCTCCAAATGGAGATTAGCATCTGCAAGGGTGTGAACTTCGAGATACATCATCGTCTCCGCGTGCCTCAGTTATCTCTTACCCGAGCCCTTTACTTATGCACTTCACTTTGTGATAGCCATATTGTTTCTTGTCATATATCTTGCTATCACTTAGTAGTTTATCTTGCTTAGCATAGGTTGTTGGTGCACATAGTGAGCCTGGTTGTTTTAGGTTTTGTGCTTGAGAAATTAACCGCTAGGTTTATTCCGCATTTGTTCAAGCCTAAACCGTAATAATTTTTAAAGCGTGCCTCAGTTATCTCTTACCCGAGCCCTTTACTTATGCACTTCACTTTGTGATAGCCATATTGTTTCTTGTCATATATCTTGCTATCACTTAGTAGTCTATCTTGCTTAGCATAGGTTGTTGGTGCACATAGTGATCCTAGTTGTTTTAGGTTTTGTGCTTGACAAATTAACCGCTAGGTTTATTCCGCATTTGTTCAAGCCTAAACCGTAATAATTTTTAAAGCGCCTATTCACCCCCCTCTAGGCGACATCCACGATCTTTCACTAGGAAACTTAACCATCTTTGATTAACGAGCTAGTCAAGTAGAGGCATACTAGGGACACTCTGTTTGTCTATGTATTCACACATGTACTAAGTTTCCGGTTAATATAATTCTAGCATGAATAATAAACATTTATCACGATATAATGAAATATAAATAACAACTTTATTATTGCCTCTAGGGCATATTTCCTTCAGTCTCCCACTTGCACTAGAGTCAATAATCTAGTTCACATCATCATGTGATTTAACACCAATAGTTCACATCTTTATGTATTAGTTCACATCTCCATGTGACTAATACCCAAAGGGTTTACTAGAGTCAATAATCTAGTTCACATCACTATGTGATTAACACCCAAAGAGTGATCATGTTTTGCTTGTGAGAGAAATTTAGTCAGCGGGTCTGCCACATTCAGAGCCGTATGTATTTTGCAAATTTTCTATGTCTACAATGCTTTGCATGGAGCTACTCAAGCTAATTGCTCCCACTTTCAATATGTATCTAGATCGAGACTTAGAGTCATCCAGATTGGTGTCAAAGCTTGCATCGACGTAACTCTTTATGACGAACTCTTTGTCACCTCGATAACCGAGAAACACTTTCTTATTCCACTAAGGATATTTTTGACCGTTGTCTAGTGATCCACTCCTGGATCACTATTGTACCCTCTTGCCAAACTTATGGTGAGGTACACAATAGGTCTGGTACACAGCATAGCATACTTTATAGAACCTATGACTGAGGCATAGGGAGTGACTTTTCATTCTCTTTCTATTTTCTACCATGGTCGGGTTTTGAGTCTTTACTCAACTTCACAGCTTGCAACACAGGCAAGAACTCCTTCTTTGACTATTCCATTTTGAACTACTTCAAAATCTTGTCAAGGTATTTACTCATTCAAAATATATCAAGTGTCTTGATCTATCTCTATAGATCTTAATGCTCAACATGTAAGTAGCTTCACCGAGGTCTTTCTTTGAAAAACTAATTTCAAACACTCCTTTATGCTTTCCAGAAAACTCTACATTATTTTCGATCAACAATATGCCATTCACATATACTTATCAGAAATGTTGTAGTGCTCGCACTCACTTTCTTGTAAATACTGGTTTCATCGCAAGTCTGAATAAAACCATATGCTTTGATCACTTTATCAAAGCATATATCCCAACTCCGAGATGCTTGCACCAGTCCATAGATGGATCACTGGAGCTTGCTCACTTTGTTAGAACCTTTAGGATCGGCAAAACCTTCTGGTTGCATCATATACAACTCTTCTTTAAGAAATCCATTGAGGAATGCAGTTTTGACATCCATTTGCCAGATTTCATAAAATGCGGCAACTACTAACATGATTCGGATAGACTTTTAAGCATCGATACGAGTGAGAAAATCTCATCATAGTCAACACCTTGAATTTGTCGAAAACATTTTGTGACAATTCGAGCTTCGTAGATAGTAACACTACTATCAGCGCCGTCTTCCTCTTGAAGATCCATTTATTCTCAATGACTCACCGATCATCGGGCAAGTCAATAAAAGTCCATACTTTGTTCTCATACATGGATCCCATCTTAGATTTCATGGCCTCAAGGCACTTTGCGGAATCTGGGCTCATCGTCGCTTCCTCATAGTTCGTAGGTTCGTCATGGCCTAGTAACATGACTTCCATAACAGGATTAGCGTACCACTCTGGTGCGGACCGTACTCTGGTTGACCTACGAGGTTCGGTAGTAACTTGATCTGAAGTTTCATGATCATCATCATTAGCTTCCTCACTAATTGGTGTAGGAATCACTGGAATTGATTTCTGTGATGAACTACTTTCCAATATGGGAGAAGGTACAATTACCTCACCAAGTTCTACTTTCCTCCCACTCACTTCTTTCGAGAGAAACTTCTTCTCTAGAAAGGATCCATTCTTAGCAACAAAATATCTTGCCTTCGGATATGTGATAGAAGGTGTACCCAACAGTTTCCTTTTGGGTACCCTATGAAGATGCACTACTCTGATTTGGGTACGAGCTTATCAGTTTGAAACTTTTTCACATAAGCATCGCGACCCCAAACTTTAAGAAACGATAGCTTTGGTTTCTTGCCAAACCATAGTTCATACAGTGTCATCTCAATGAACTTAGATGGTACCCTATTTAACATGAATGTAGTTGTCTCTAATGCATAACCCAAAGCGATAGTGGAAATCGGTAAGAGACATCATAGATCGCACCATATCCAATAAAGTACGATTACAACATTCGGACACACCATTATGTTGTGGTGTTCCAGGTGGCGTGAGTTGCGAAACTATTCCACATTGTTTCAAATGAAGACAAAACTCGTAACTCAAATATTCGCCTCCGCGATCAGATCGTAGAAACTTTATTTTCTTGTTACGATGATTTTCCACTTCACTCTGAAATTCTTTGAACTTTTCAAATGTTTCAGACTTATGTTTCATTAAGTAGATATACCCAAATCTACTCAAATCATCTGTGAAGGTCAGAAAATAACGATACCCGCCGCGAGCCTCAACACTTATCGGATCATCAGTATGTATTATTTCCAATAAGTCAGTTGCTCGCTCCATTGTTCCGGAGAACGGAGTCTTCGTCATCTTGCCCATGAGGCATGGTTCGCAAGCATCAAGTGATTCATAATCAAGTGATTCCAAAAGTCCATCAGCAT
Organism: Triticum aestivum; assembly: GCF_018294505.1. NCBI lineage: Eukaryota > Viridiplantae > Streptophyta > Magnoliopsida > Poales > Poaceae > Triticum > Triticum aestivum. The sequence continues at coordinate 604,100,658 of NC_057800.1, forward strand.
GGAGTTTCTTCATGCGCTTTACACCAATATGACATAAGCGGCAGTGCCACAAATAGGTTGCACTATCATTATTAACTTTGCATCTTTTGGCTTCAATATTATGAATATGTGTATCACTATGATCGAGATTCAATAAACCATTCACCTTGGGTGTATGACCACAGAAGGTTTTATTCATGTAAATGGAATAACAATTATTCTTTGACTTAAATGAATAACCGTATTGCAATAAACATGATCCAATCATATTATGCTCAATGCAAACACCAAATAACATTTATTTTAGGTTCAACACTAATCCTGAAGGTAAAGGGAGTGTGCGATGGTGATCTTATCAACCTTGGAATCATTTCCAACACACATCGTCACCTCGTCCTCAACTAGTCTTTGTTTATTTTGCAACTCTCGTTTCGAGTTAGTACTCTTAGCAACTGAACTAGTATCAAATACCGAGGGGTTTGCTATAAACACTAGTAAAGTACACATCAATAACATGTATATCAAATATACCTTTATTCACTTTGCCATCCTTCTTATCCGCCAAGTATCTAGGGCAGTTCCACTTCCAGTGACCATTTCCTTTGCAGTAGAAGCACTCAGTTTCAAGCTTGGGTCTAGCTTTGGGCTTCTTCATGGGAGTGGCAACTTGCTTGCCATTCTTCTTTAAGTTCCCTTTCTTTCCCTTGCCCTTTTATTTGAAACTAGTGGTCTTGTCAACCATCAACACTTGATGCTTTTCTTGATTTCTACCTTCGCCGATTTCAGCATCGCGAAGAGCTCGGGGAATCATTTTCGTCATCCCTTGCATATTATAGTTCATCACGAAGTTCTAGTAACTTGGTGATAGTGACTAGAGAACTTTATCAATAACTATCTTATCTGGAAGATTAACTCCCACTTGATTCAAGCAATTGTAGTACCCAAACAATCTGAGCACATGCTCACTGGTTGAGCTATTCTCCTCCATCTTGTAGGAAGGTACTGTCAGAGGTATAATACCTCTCGATACGGGCATGAGTATGCAATACCAATTTCAACTCTTAGAACATCTTATATGTTTCGTGACATTTCAAAACATTTTTGAAGTCCCGGTTCTAAGTCGTAAAGCATGGTGCACTAAACTACCAAGTAGTCATCATACCGAGCTTTGCCAAACGTTCATAACGACTGCATCTGCTCCTACAATAGGTCTGTCACCTAGCGGTGCATCAAGGACATAATTCTTCTGTGCAGCAATGAGGATAATCCTCAGATCACGGACCCAGTCCGCATCATTGCTACTATCATCTTTCAACTTATTTTTCTCTAGGAGCATATCACAAATAAATGGGGAGCTACATCGCAAGCTATTGATCTACAACATAGATATGCAAAAACTATCAGGACTAAGTTCATGATAAGTTAAGTTCAATTAATCATATTACTTAAGAACTCCCACTTAGATAGACAGCCCTCTAATCATCTAAGTGATCACATGATCCATATCAACTAAACCATGTCCAATCATCACGTGAGATGGAGTAGTTTTCAATGGTGAACATCACTATGTTGATCATATCTACTATATGATTCACGCTCGACCTTTCGGTCTTAGTGTTTCGAGGCCATATCTGCATATGCTAGGCTCGTTAAGTTTAACCCAAGTATTCTTCATGTGCAAAACTGGCTTGCACCCGTTGTATGTGAACATAAAGCTTATCACACCCGATCATCACGTGGTGTCTTGGCACGACGAACTGTAGCAACAGTGCATACTCAGGGAGAACACTTATACCTTGAAATTTAGTGAGAGATCATCTTGTAATGCTACCGCCGTACTAAGAAAAATAAGATGCATAAAAGATAAACATCATATGCAATCAAAATATGTGACATGATATGGCCATTATCATCTTGTGCCTTTGATCTCCATCTCCAAAGTACTGTCATGATCTCCATTGTCACCGGCATGACACCATGATATCCATCATCTTGATCTTTATCAATGTGTCGTCACATGGCCGTCTCGCCAACTATTGCTTTTGCAACTATTGCTATCGCATAGCGATAAAGTAAAGCAATTATATGGCGCTTGCATATTATGCAATAAAGAAATAACCATAAGGCTCTTGCCAGTTGCCGATAACTTTAACAAAACATGACCATCTCATACAACAATTTATATCTCATCATGTCTTCACCATATCACATCACAACATGCCCTGCAAAAACAAGTTAGATGTCCTCTACTTTGTTGTTGCAAGTTTTACATGGCTGCTATGGGCTGAGCAAGAACCGTTCTTACCTACGCATCAAAAACCACAACGTAGTATAGTGATTGCTTTTTGATCTTCAGAAAGAACCCTGTTCATTGAAACCGATTCAACTAAAGTTAGAGAAACAGACACCCACTAGCCACCTGTGTGCGAAGCATGGCGGTAGAACCAGTCTCGCGTAAGCGTACGCGTAATGTCGGTCTGGGCCGCTTCATCCAACAATGCCCCCGAATCAAGAATCAACTAGTAACAGCAAGAAATATGTATATACTCACGCCCACAACACCTTTGTGTTCTACTCGTGCATATAACATATACGCATAGACCTAGCTCGGATGCCACTATTGGGGAACGCAGTAATTTCAAAAAGAATCCTACGCATACGCAAGATCATGGTGATGCATAGCAACGAGAGGGGAGAGTGTTGTCTACGTACCCTCGTAGACCATAAGCGGAGGCATTATGACAACACGGTTGATGTAGTTGTACGTCTTCACGATTGACCGATCCTAGTACCGAAAGTATGGCACCTCCGTGATCTGCACACGTTCGGCTCGGTGATGTTTCACGAACTCACGATCCAGCAGAGTGTCGAGGGAGAGCTTCGTCAGCACGACGACATGATGACGGTGATGATGATGCTACCAGAACAGGGCTTCGCCTAAGCACTGGTACGATATGATCGAGGTGGATTATGGTGGAGGGGGCACCGCACACGGCTAAGACAATTGTCAACTTGTGTGTCTATGGGGTGCCCCCTCCCCCGTATATAAAGGAGTGGGGGAGGGGAGGGCCGGCCCTCTCTATGGCGCGCCCCAAGGGGGATTCCTACTCCTAGTAGGAGTAGGATTCCCCCCTTCCCTAGTTGGAGTAGGAGAAGAAGGAAGGGGAAGAGGGAGAGAAGGAAAGAGGGGGGCGCCGCTCCCTCCCTAGTCCAATTCGGACCAGCCCATGGGGGGCGCGCAGCCACCCCTTGAGGCCCTTCTCTCCTTTCCCGCATGGCCCATTAAGGCCCATTACTTCCCAGCAAATTCTCGTAACTCTCCGGTACTCTGAAAAATACCCGAATCACTCGGAACCTTTCCGATGTCCGAATATAGCCTTCCAATATATCGATCTTTACATATCTACCATTTCGAGACTTCTCGTCATGTCCGTGATCATATCCGGGACTCCAAACTACCTTCAGTACATCAAAACACATAAACTCATAATACCGATCGTCACCGAACGTTAAGCGTGCGGACCCTACGGGTTCAAGAACTATGTAGACATGACCGAGACACATCTCTGGTCAATAACCAATAGCGGAACCTGGATGCTCATATTGGCTCCTACATATTCTACGAAGATCTTTATCGGTCAAACCACATAACAACATACGTTGTTCCCTTTGTCATCGGTATGTTACTTGCCCGAGATTCAATCTTCGGTATCATCATACCTAGTTCAATATCGTTACCGGCAAGTCTCTTTACTCATTCCGTAATGCATCATCCCGCAACTAACTCATTAGTCACATTGCTTGCAAGGCTCATAGTGATGTACATTACTGAGAGGGCCCAGAGATACCTCTCCGATAGACGGAGTGACAAATCCTAATCTCAATCTATGCCAACTCAACAAACACCATCGGAGACACCTGTAGAGCATCTTTATTATCACCCAGTTACGTTGTGACGTTTGATAGCACACAAGGTGTTCCTCCGGTATTCGGGAGTTGCATAATCTCATAGTCAGAGGAACATGTATAAGTCATGAAGCAAGCAGTAGCAATAAAACTGAATGATCATTATGTTAAGCTAACGGATGGGTCTTGTCCATCACATCATTCTCTAATGATGTGATCTCGTTCATCAAATGACAACACATGTCCATGGCTAGGAAACTTAACCATCTTTGATTAACGAGCTAGTCAAGTAGAGGCATACTAGGGACACTCTGTTTGTCTATGTATTCACACATGTACTAAGTTTCCGGTTAATACAATTCTAGCATGAATAATAAACATTTATCATGATATAAGGAAATATAAATAACAACTTTATTATTGCCTCTAGGGCGTATTTCCTTCAGAATCCTAGTCCACACTTTCCTTTACCTTCTCCCCTTTCCTTCTCCTCCTTAGGCCGGCCCATAACGGGGGCACACCAGTCCCTTGTGTCTGGTGCGTTTCCCCTCTAGGCACATAAGGCCCATATCTTTTTCTGGGGGTGCCCGGAACCCCTTCCGGCGACCCAAGAGGTAAAGATTAATATATAGGACGATGGTATTCAGACACCGGAAGTGTTTCGGGGGGTACTGGGTACGACTCCGAACAACATCCGGTCACCAAATCACATCACTCATATAATATTATATCATCATCCAACGATAAGCGTGCAAACCCTGCAAGTTTGAGAACTATGTAGACATGACCGAGACACCTCTCCGATCAATAACCAATAGCGGAACCTAGATGCCCATATTGGTTCCTACATATTCTACGAAGATCTTTAGCGGTCGAACCGTTATGACAACATACGCAATTCCCTTTATCCATCAGTATGTTACTTGCCCGAGATTCGATCATCGGTATATTCATACCTAGTTCAATCTCGTTACCGACAAGTCTCTTTACTCATTCTGTAATACATCACTTAGTGACTAACTCCTTAGTCGTTTGCTTGCAAGCTTATGATGTGTATTATCGAGAGGGCCCAGAGATACCTCACCAATACTCGGAGTGACAAATCCTAATCTCGATCTAGGCCAACTCAACAAACACCTTCGGAGATACATGTAGAACATCTTTATAATCACCCAGTTACATTGTGACCTTTTATAGCACACAAGGTATTCCTCCGGTATCCGGGAGTTGCATAATCTCATAGTCGAAGGAATATGTATTTGACATGACGAAAGCAATAATAATAAAACTGAACGATCATCTAAGCTAATGAATGGGTCTTGTCCATCACATCATTCTCCTAATGATGTGATCCTGTTATCAAATGACAACTCATGTCCATGGTTAGGAAACCTAAACCATCTTTGATCAACGAGCTAGTCAAGTAGAGGCTCACTAGGGACACGGTGTTTGTTTATGTATTCACACATGCATTTAGGTTTCCGATTAATACAATTCTAGCATGAATAATAAACCTTTATCATGAATAAGGAAATATAAAATAACAACTTTATTATTGCCTCTAGGGCATATTTCCTTTAATATGATTCGTACATCATACCTAGCATGCTTAGGCAAAGAGCAACGTATATCTCCACTGTGATTTTTGTATTATCTTGTTCTTTTGGGGACGATCAATAAAGGGTGCAGCATGAAGGAAATATGCCCTAGAGGCAATAATAAAGTTGTTATTTGTATTTACTTATATCATGATAAATTTTTATTATTCATGCTAGAATTGTATTAACCGGAAACTTAGTACATGTGTGAATGCATAGACAAACAGAGTGTCACTAGTTTGCCTCTACTTGACTAGCTCGTTGAATCAATGATGGTTATGTTTCCTAACCATAGACATGAGTTGTCATTTGATTAACGGGATCACATCATTAGAGAATGATGTGATTGACTTGACCCATCTGTTAGCTTAGCACGATGATCGTTTAGTTTGTTGCTATTGCTTTCTCCATAACTATACATGTTCCTATGACTATGAGATCATGCAACTCCCGAATACCCGAGGAACACTTTGTGTGCTACCAAACGTCACAACGTAACTGGGTGATTATAAAGTTGCTCTACAGGTGTCTCCGATGGTGTTTGTTGAGTTGGCATGGATCAAGATTAGGATTTGTCACTCCGATTGTGAGAGAGGTATCTCTGGGCCCTCTCGGTAATGTACATCACTATAAGCCTTACAAGCAATGTAGCTAATGAGTTAGTTACGGGATGTAGCATTACGGAACGAGTAAAGAGACTTGTCGGTAACAAGATTGAACTAGGTATTGAGATACCGACGATCAAATCTTGGGCAAGTAACATACCGATGACAAAGGGAACAACGTATATCGTTATGCGGTTTGACCGATAAAGATCTTCGTAGAATATGTAGGAACCAATATGAGCATCCAGGTTCCGCTATTGGTTATTGACCGGAGACATGTCTCAGTCATGTCTACATAGTTCTCGAACCCGTAGGGACCACACACTTAACGTTCGGTGACGATCAGTATTATGAGTTTATGTGTTTTGATGTACCGAAGGTAGTTCGGAGTCCCGGATTTGATCATGGACATGACAAGGAGTCTCGAATGGTCGATACGTAAAGATCGATATATTGGAAGCCTATGTTTGGACATCGAAATGGTTCCGGGTGAAATCTGGAGTATACCGGAGCACCGGGAGGTTACCAGAACCCCCCGGGAGGTATATGGGCCTTATTGGGCCTTAGTGGAAGAGAGGGAAAAGAAGCAAAGGAGGCCCCCCCCAAGCCCAATCTGAATTGGGAGGGGGTCGGGCCCCCTTTCCTTCCTTCTTCATCCTCCTTCCTTCTCTCCTAGAACCAACAACGGGAAGGGGGAATCCTACTCCCGGTGGGAGTACGACTCCCTTGGGGCGCGCCTAGAGAGGCCGGCTGAGGGAGTCCTGGATTAGGGGGTGTTCGGGTAGCCGGACTATACCTTCAGCCGGACTCCAGGACTATGAATATACGAGATTGAAGAGTTCGTCCCGTGTCCGGATGGGACTTTCCTTGGCGTGGAAGGCAAGCTTGGCAATGCGGATATTCAAGATCTCCTACCATTGTAACCGACTTTGTGTAACCCTAACCCTCTCCGGTGTCTATATAAACTGGAGGGTTTTAGTCCGTAGGACAACTTCATCATACAACAATCATACCATAGGCTAGCTTTTAGGGTTTAGCCTCCTTGATCTCGTGGTAGATCTACTCTTGTACTACCCATATCATCAATATTAATCAAGCAGGACGTAGGGTTTTACCTCCATCAAGAGGACCCGAACCTGGGTAAAACATCGTGTTCCTTGCCTCCTGTTACCATCCGGCCTAGACGCATAGTTCGGGACCCCCTACCCGAGATCCGCCGGTTTTGACACCGACATTGGTGCTTTCATTGAGAGTTCCTCTGTGTTGTCGCCTTTAGGCCCGATGGCTCCTTCGATCATCAACAACGATGCAGTCCAAGGTGAGACTTTTCTCCCCGGACAGATCTTCGTCTTCGGCGGTTTCGCACTGCGGACCAAGTCGCTTGGCCACCTTGAGCAGATTGAAAGCTACGCCCCTGGCCATCAGGTCAGGTTTGGAAGCCTAGACTACACGTCTGACATCAGCGGGGACTTGATCTCCGACGGATTCGAGCCACAGCTAAGCGCGCCGCATTGTCTCGATGGGCATGATATAGCTCTGCCGCCGAACAGTGCCTTGGAGGCCGCACACGCATCGGTTCCGACCATTGATTCGGAGCCTACTGCGCCGATCAAGGATCGGCGGTTGGACGCTGCCTCAGGGGCTGCGATCTCAGAGGCGATTGAGCCGAACTCCAGCCCCGCACTCCGCATGGCCCGTGTAACACCCCGGATATTACTTTCCCAATATGTAATCCAACTCTTGCCGTTTCCGGCCTTAAGTTGTTTTATTTTCTCGGGTTCGGGTCTTTGTCTCCGTGTGTTGTTATCATTGTCATGCATCTCATATCATGTCATCATGTGCATTGCATTTGCATACGTGTTCGTCTCATGCATTCGAGCATTTTCCCCGTTGTCCGTTTTGCATTCCGGCGCTCCGTTCTCCTCCGGTGGTCATTTCTACCTTTCTTTCGTGTGTGGGGATTAAACATTTCCGGATTGGACCGAGACTTGCCAAGCGGCCTTGGTTTACTACCGGTAGACCGCCTGTCAAGTTTCGTATCATTTGGACTTCGTTTGATACTCCAACGGTTAACCGAGGGACCGAAAAGGCCTGGTGTGTGTTGCAGCCCAACACCCCTCCAATTTGGCCCAAAACCCACCAAAACCTTCTCCATCATCTAGAGCGTTCGATCACGATCGCGTGGCCGAAAACCGCACCTCATTTGGACTCTCCTAGCTCCTCCTATGCCTATTTAAAGATCCCTCCTCGAAATCCCGGATCCACTCCAACCCTAACCCTAGTCCCCGTCCATCCGGCGTGCCGGACACGTCCGGGCCGCACCGGACATCGCCGCCGCCCCAACCGCAGCGCGCCACGTGGCGCCCGCGCGCCCCACTTCGCCGCCAACGCCGCCGGCCCGCGAGGCCCAGGCCGGGCCCTCCCGTCGCCCGACCGGGCCCGAGCTACCGCGCCCCGCCTGCCGCTTCCTTCTCCGACGCCGGCGGCCGAGCCACCTCGCCTCCGACGCCTCCGGCCACCGCGTCCATCGCCGGAGCAGTGCACCGCCAGCGCCCGGCGTCTCCTCCGCGACCCCCTCGTCGCCCCCTCGCCGCCCAGCGATGGATCCGCCCACCCCGCCGCCGGACCTCGCCGCCCCGACCCGGATCCGGCCTTCTCCTCGGCGGCCCCGACCACCACCGACTCACCGGAGTGCGTGTGCCGCCGCCTCAGTTCGCGGACCCAGAAACCCTAGATCTGGAGGTCCATTTTTTCTTCTAAGTCCCCGTTTTTCCAGATTCAAGTGCCCTTGTTCATCACATCGTATCTCCTCATCCGTAGCTCCGTTTTGGACATATAGCATATCAAAATGTTCGCCTCAGAGAGAACATCATTTCATTCCACTACATCATTTTCATTTGAGTTCATCTTGATGCCCGAAATGCTGTTAGAAGAGGGCTCCTTGACATAATTGTCAGATCTGCTGCTCCACTTAGCTATTTGTCATTTTTGCCATGATTATTGTGTGCATGATATGCCCCTGAGCTCTACATATGTTTTGTTAAGGGTTTTGCCATCTTTCCAGAGATGCAACCCATGTATTTTTTGTGATGTGTGTGGTGACTAGCATAAGCTTGCAAAGTGAGGCACTTGGTAATGCTGTTTTCAGGGACTTAGCATTTCCACTAAGTCCTTCAGCTGTTTATCTCATATGGCCATATGTTCATGTTATTTCCTAGTGATCCGTGCCTCTTTTGAGGATGATCAGTAAGGATGTTTTGTTAATCTTGTAGTGCTCTATCCACCCATCGCTTGGTTTGCATTTATGGAGAACCCTAGCTTGAGTCAATCGAGCTCTACTTTTGCTACTTCATGAATCTGGGCAGATTGTCTACTTGTTAGCGATTTTGCCGATGATGTTGTAGTTGATCCGTGCATGCTATGCTATTGTTCTTGCCATGTATAGCTTGAATTTTGTGTATTCTTGATGGGTGTATGCTTAGATTATCATGACTTGCTCCATAGTTAGTGCATCGATCTCGTAAACATGCCTACTTAATATCTGTTTTCAGCATGTGCCAGTTTTCACTAAGTCTCAAAACTGGTTATGTTTTTGCTACGTTCACATGCTTGCAAATGTGTTTTCTGATCCCTTTTGGCTCAAGGTCACTAAGGGACTTTTGTTAAGCCTTTTGAGTAGCTCCATGACATGTTTTACTTTGCCATGTTCAGGTCTTGTAGCATGTAGTTTTGTTGCTCCAAAGAGTGCTACCTGATCTGAAATTCCAGACAAGTGTTAATTTCACAAAGTCTGAAATCTGTTTACCATATGCATTTTTGCCATGCTTGTTCGAACCTGTTAATGGATGATTTGGCCGTAGCTCAGTGCTAGACTTTTGTTAAGCATCATGAATGCATCCCTGCCATGTATTTTGTTGCCATGTTTGGATGCTGTAGCATGTTCATCTTGTTGCATTTAGATGGCTACTTGTTGTAAATCGCAGAATGTGGTCATATTTGAATTGCTTGCCATTTCCAAACCGTAACTCCGATTCCGGCGTTCTTTATATCATTTTCAAGCGATTTCATCTCATCTTTCCTGTGGCACACTTAGATTTCCAAGTTGAGGCCAGGTTCATGCATCCCTTGTCAAATCTTGCATATGCATCCCGCATAGCATATCATCTTTGCACCTTATTGTTTGAGCCTTGCACGTGGTTGATTGTGTCCTTGTTGTTTGTTTGTCTTGTTTGGGTAGGGCCGGGAGACGAGATCTCTAATGAGGAGCCCGTTGAGTTTGCTTTCGAGGATCCAGTCAACTCTGACAACTTTGCAGGCAAGATGATCATACCCTCGAAATCACTATTACCTTTGCCATGCTAGATTGCTCGCTCTTTTGCTATGCCAATGATACGATGCGTACCACTTGCTTTCAAGCCTTCCAAATTTCCATGTCAAACCTCTAACCCACCATGTCCCAGCAAACCATTATTTGGCTATGTTACCGCTTTGCTCAGCCACTCTTATAGCGTTGCTAGTTGCAAGTGAAGATTGGAGGTCGTTCCTTGTTGGAACATTTAATTACTTGTTGGGATATCATTATATTGTCTCGTTATATTAATGCATCTATATACTTGGTAAAGGGTGGAAGGCTCGCCCTCTCGCCTAGTGTTTTGTTCCACTCTTGCCGCCCTAGTTTCCGTCATATCGGTGTTATGTTCCCGGATTTTGTGTTCCTTACGCGGTTGGGTTATAATGGGAACCCCTTGATAGTTCGCCTTGATTAAAGCTTTTCCAGCAATGCCCAACCTTGGTTTTACCATTTGCCACCTAGCCTTTTCTCCCTTGGGTTTCCGGAGCCCGAGGGTCATCTTATTTAAACCCCCCCGGGCCAGTGCTCCTCTGAGTGTTGGTCCAAATAGAGCCACTTGCAGCGCCACCTCGGGGCAACTCGAGGGTTGGTTTTAGTTGTACGTAGTGTTCATCTGAGTGTGCCCTGAGAAAGAGATATGTGCAGCTCCTATCGGGATTTGTCGGCACATTCAGGCGGTGTTGCTGGTCTTGCTCTAACCTGTCGAAGTGTCTTGAAGAACCGAGATACCGAGTCTGATCGGAACGTCTTGGGAGGAGGTCTATTCCTTCGTTGACCGTGAGAGCTTGTGATGGGCTAAGTTGGGACACCCCTGCAGGGTATTATCTTTCGAAAGCCGTGCCCGCGGTTATGGGCAGATGGGAATTTGTTAACGTCCGGTTGTAGAAAACCCGAAGTTGACCTTATTTAAACCCGAAGTCAACTCTGACAACTCTGCAGGCAAGATGATCATACCCTCAAAATCACTACTATCTTTGCTATGCTAGATTGCTCGCTCTTTTGCAATGCCAATGCTACAATGCCTACCTTTTGCTTTCAAGCCTCCCAAATTGCCATGTCGAACCTCTAACCCACCATGTCCTAGCAATCCGTTGATTGGCTATGTTACCGCTTTGCTCAGCCCCTCTTATAGTGTTGCTAGTTGCAGGTGAAGTTCGGAGGCCGTTCCTTGTTGGAACATTTATTTACTTGTTGGGATATCATTATATTGCCATGTTATCTTAATGCATCTATATACTTGGTAAAGGGTGGAAGGCTCGGCCTCTCGCCTAGTGTTTTGTTCCACTCTTGCCGCCCTAGTTTCCGTCATATCGGTGTTATGTTCCCGAATTTTTGCGTTCCTTACGCGGTTGGGTTATAACGGGAACCCCTTGATAGTTCGCCTTGATTAAAGCTTTTCCAGCAATGCCCAACCTTGGTTTTACCATTTGCCACCTAGCCTCTTTTTCCCTTGGGTTTCCGGAGCCCGAGGGTCATCTTATTTTAGCCCCCCCCCCTCGGCCAGTGCTCCTCTGAGTGTTGGTCCGAACTAGAGTCCTGTGCAGCGCCCCCTCGGGGAAACTCGAGGTTTGGTTTTAGTTGTATGGAGCACTCATATGAGTGTGCCCTGAGAACGAGATAGGTGCAGCTCCTATCGGGATTTGTCGGCACATTCGGGCGGTGTTGCTGGATTAGTTTTAACCTGTCGAAGTGTCTTGAAGAACCGAGATACCGAGTCTGATCGGAACGTCTCGGGAGGAGGTATATTCCTTCGTTGACCGTGAGAGCTTGTCATGGGCTAAGTTGGGACTCCCCTGCAGGGATTTGAACTTTCGAAAGCCGTGCCAGTGGTTATGGGCAGATGGGTGTTTGTTAATGTCCGGTTGTAAATTACTTGAACCTTAACTTAATTAAAATGAATCAACTGAATGTGTTACCGTGATGGCCTCTTCTCGGCGGAGTCCGGGAAGTGGACACGGTGTTGGAGTAATGTTTGCGCAGGTTGTCCTCTAGTTTCTCGCTCGCGCTTTGCCTTCTCTTCTCGCTCTCTTTTGCGAACAGGATAGCCACCATATATGCTAGTCGCTTGCCGCAGTTCCACATATATTTTTACCTTGCCTTACCTATAAGCTTAAATAGTCTTGATCACGAGGGTGCGAGATTGCTGGGTCCTTGTGACTCACAGATTACTATTACACCAGATGCAGGGCCTGATGATTCTGCTCCAGGTGACGCGCTCGAGCTCAAGTGGGAGTTCGACGAGGACTCTCAATGTTACTATGTTTCCTTTCCTGATGATCAGTAGTGGTGCCCAATTGGGGTGATCGGGACCGTGTCGCATGTTGGGTTATCTTCTATTTTGGCGCCGTAGTAGGGCCATGAGTGTTCGGATGATGTGATGTTATTTATGTACCTTGATTGACGTGGCGAGTGTAAGCCAACTATGTTATCTCCCCTTTATTATTTATATTACATGGGATGTTGTGAAGATTGCCTTACTTGCGACATATGCCTTCAATGCGATTATGCCTCTAAGTCATGCCTCGACACGTGGGAGATATAGTCGCATCGAGGGTGTTACAAGTTGGTATCAGAGCACTCCCCGAATTTAGGAGCCCCATTGCTTGATCGTTTTAGCGGCCGAGTTGTGTCTAGAAAAATGTTTTGAGTCATTTAGGAATTATATATCAAGGAGTTTAGGAATTCTTTTTACTTCCCAGTCTCCTCATCGCTTTGGTAAGGCATCCTGACGTAGGGTTTTGACTCTTCTCTTCTCAAATTTCACAAAAAAAAATTTAGGATCACGCGGGTATCTTGGAATCGTTCCGATGGTTTTATGACGAGAACATTGTCTTGGTGCCTCCTGTCAGGGGTTTTGTGGAGGTGTCCCGGGGAGTTGAGCTCTGAGGTGTTGTCGTCGTAATTTTATCGTTGCAGTTCTGGAATACCTGAGTCTAGTACGCCGACATCGAAAATCTCTTTTATGCAGTTCGTTGGTGAGATAACCTCGACGCCACCCAGTACTGGGGAGGGAGTTCAGGAGTATCGCCATAACTTGTATAACGGATGCTTTTCGAAGGTTGAGGTAGATGGTTTCCGAAGTTTTTCTCGGTTATGTGTTGAAGGATGGATACAGCTGGATGTAGGATTTGCTAGATTTGGGTGAGATATTATGCTTCCCCTGTATCCCCAACACCTGATTGCATAACCGGAAAGGTTCGGGAGTTTCATAGGTGGGAATTCTTGTAGCTCTAGTTCTTCTTCCACGGATATTTGGTTTGAGATTGGGATTTCTTACCGAGTATTCGTTCTTGATCCATACCTTGTTGATTTATTTCTCTACCTAAATTCTACGTGGCTTCTAAATTTATGGATATGTGACCATTTCAAGAGGAATGCATTCGTTCATTTGTTCGGATGTGAAGACTATATGTTGATATTTTCATTCCGTTGGATTCAGCTTCAATATTTGTCTATCAATGTGCTAATGGATGTCAACCTCTTCAGGATGGCTCCTCCAACGCGCACGACTCCGAATCCTGATCCGCCACCACCTCCACCTCCTCCGGAGGCATGGCAAGCTGTGATGGCCGCAACCAATGCAAACACACAGTTGATCATGCAAATTCTTCAAGAGCGCAATCAAGGCAACCAAGGGAATCAAGGAAACAATCAGAATCACTTTGCTACACTCAACCAGTTCCTTGCTAATGGGCCAAAGACTTTCAGCAATTGTGTTGAGGCAACCGATGCTGACGATTGGCTTGTGGATCTGTGCAAGCATTTCGAGTGCAGTAACGTCAGGCCTGAGGACTTTGTCAAGTTCGCTTCCTTCCAACTCAAAGATCAAGCTGCAGAATGGTTCCAGCAGTACAAGGAGTCCAGAGGTGGACGTGTTATCACTTGGGATGAATTCCGTCAAGATTTTAGAGCTCAACATATCCCTCGGAGTGTGGTTGAAAGCAAGCGTGGGGAATTCCGCAACCTGAAGCAAGGCTCTTTGTCTGTCTATGACTACAACAAGTTGTTTCAGAAGCTCGCCCGCTTTGCCAAGCAGGACGTCCCTGATGAGAAGAGCATGATATACCAGTTCAGGGGTGGTCTCAGAGAAGAAATCCAGCTAGCTCTTGTTCTCTTTGAGCCCTTGAGGTACGATGAGTTCTACAACATGGCATTGAAGCAAGAGGCCGCTCAACTGAGGTGTGATGCTTCCAAGAAGCAAGTCAGAGATGCTACTCCTTCTTCCTCTACTCAAGTGGCCAAGCAGCAGAAGTATTGTCTTCCTCCTCCTCCGTTCCGTCAGCCGTATCAGCAGAAGAGCAAAGGTGGCAGTGGATCTTCCCACCCACCCAACCCTGGCTTCCAGAACAAGACTTCGTCTCAAGCTCTAAGATCAAGTGCTCCGTACCACCGTCCGCTTTCAGAGGTCACGTGCAACAAGTGCCAACAGAAGGGTCACTATGCCAACAAGTGTCTCAATCAGAGGCGCCTCCCTCCTCCTCCTCCTGTCAGATCGGCAAGTACAGCTGTGGTCAAGCATAACCCCAAGCACGCCAAGGTCAACTTGTTGAATGCAGCTCAGGCAGAGGACTCGCCAGATGTGATTATGGGAAACCTTCCTGTTAACGATGTTCCTGCAAAAGTTCTTTTTGACACTGGTGCATCGCTTTCTTCTATTTCAACTCCATTTGTGGCCAAGCATGATTTTGTGACCGAAAGGATTCCTGTTCCATTGAAGATTGTGTCTCCGGGCAAGCAAATGACTTCTAACAATTGTGTCCCGGATGTCTCTATCACGTTGGGCGATTACAAGTTTCTCTCTTCTCCGGTGGTTCTTGGTAACTCGGATATTGATCTTATTCTTGGAATGGATTGGCTTTCTAAGCACAAGGCACATCTTGACTGTACAGCCAGGCAGATTCAATTGACTCATTCGTCTGAGGATGTAATTGTCTTTGCCGCTCGTGATGATACCATCCGTCTGTTTTCTCTCAATGAGAAGGGTGAACTGGATGCTATCTTGCAAATTCTAGTCGTTTGCGAATATCAAGACGTCTTTCCAGAAGAGCTTCCAGGAATGCCTCCGCACCGGCCAGTTGAATTCGTCATTGATCTTGAGCCTGGTACGGAACCTGTGTGCAAACGTCCTTACAAGCTCGGACCTGAAGAGTTGAAGGAGCTGAAGAAGCAACTCGGTATTCAAGAGAGAATGGGTCTCATCCGGCCTAGTTCTTCTCCGTGGGGTTGTGGTGTTCTTTTTGTGAAGAAGAAGGATGGAACGGACCGACTTTGTGTTGATTACCGTCCATTGAACAAGAAGACCATCAAGAAAAAATACCCACTTCCCAACATCAACGAGCTGTTCGAACAACTCAAAGGTGCCCAAGTATTCTCCAAGCTTGATCTCCGCATGGGTTATCATCAGATTCGAATCCGTGAGCAAGATATTCCCAAGACAGCTTTCAGGACAAGCTATGGGTCATATGAATACACTGTCATGTCTTTTGGCCTCGTCAACGCTCCTCCGACGTTCTCTCGCATGATGAACTTCATCTTCAACGCCTACACCAATGACTTCGTTTTGGTCTATCTCGATGACATTCTGGTTTTCTCGAAGAACAAGGAAGATCATGCCAAGCACTTGCGTTTGGTTCTCGATAAGCTGAGGGAACACCAGTTCTACGCCAAGTTCTCCAAGTGCGAATTTTGGCTCGATGAGGTTCTTTATCTTGGTCATATCATCTCTGCCAAGGGCATTGCCGTGAATCCTGAGAAGGTGTCTGCAATTGTGAATTGGGAACCTCCTCAGAACGTGAAGCAACTCCGTAGCTTCCTCGGTCTCGCAAGCTATTCCAGAAGATTCGTGAAAACTTTTCTAAGATCACGAAGCCTCTCTCTAATCTTCTTCAGAAGCACGTCAAGTATGTTTGGTCTCCGGAGTGTGACATTGCTTTCAACACTTTGAAAGAGAAATTGATCACTGCTCCAGTTCTGACTCCGCCTGACGAATCCAAGCCGTACGAGGTCTTTTGTGATGCCTCTCTCCAAGGTCTTGGTGCAGTGTTGATGCAAGAGAAGAAAGTTGTTGCTTATACCTCTCGCCAATTGAAGCCCAATGAGAAGAACTACCCCACTCATGATCTCGAGTTGGCGGCAGTTGTGCATGCTCTTTTGACTTGGAGACATCTCTTATTGGGAAGAAAAGTGGACATCTTCACTGATCACGAGAGTCTCAAGTACATCTTCACTCAGCCTAATCTCAACCTCAGGCAAACTCGGTGGGTCGAAATGATTCAAGAGTATAATATGAGTATCGAGTATACTCCAGGCAAGGCCAATGTGATTGCTGACGCATTGAGCAGGAAGGCTTATTGCAATAGTCTGATTCTCAAGCCTTATCAACCCGAGCTTTGTGAAGCTTTCCGCAAACTTAATCTGCAAGTTGTTCCTCAAGGTTTCCTCGCCAACCTTCAAGTCTCTCCTACCTTGGAAGACCAGATTCGCCAAGCTCAGCTTCTTGATGCTATGGTGAAAAAGGTGAAGATTGGGATTGCCAAGAGTCAACCCAAGTACAAGTGCTACCGCATTGATGACAAGGACACTCTCTTCTTCGAGGATCGTATTGTTGTGCCCAAAGGTGAACTTCATAAAGTGATCATGAACGAGGCTCACAATTCTCTCCTCTCCATCCACCCTGGGAGCACGAAGATGTATCAGGACCTCAAGCAGGCTTATTGGTGGACTCGAATGAAGCGCGAGATTGCTCAGTTCATAAATGAGTGTGATGTCTGCAGAAGAGTGAAGGCAGAACACCAAAGGCCAGCTGGTCTCCTCCAACCTCTTGCCATTCTAGAATGGAAGTTTGACCACATTGAAATGGACTTCATGACTGGGTTTCCAAAGTCCAAGCGTGGCAATGATGCTATATTCGTTGTCATCGACAAACTCACCAAAGTGGCTCACTTTCTGCCTATCAAAGAGTCAATCACTGCAGCTCAATTGGCGGAACTCTATACCTCTCGAATTGTCTCTCTACACGGTATTCCACAGGTGATCTCTTCAGACCGTGGCAGCATCTTTACCTCCAAGTTTTGGGATTCTTTTCAGAAGGCCATGGGCACCAACATCTGCTTCAACACAGCTTTCCGTCCTCAAACTAGCGGTCAAGTCGAGCGTGTCAACCAGATTCTTGAAGATATGCTTAGGGCTTGTGTGATCTCCTTCGGCATGAAGTGGGAGGATTGTCTTCCATATGCTGAATTCTCCTACAACAACAGTTTTCAAGCAAGTTCAGGCAAGGCCCCATTTGAAATTCTGTATGGCAGGAAGTGTCGTACCCCTCTCAACTGGTCCGAAACCGGTGAACGTCAGCTTTTGGGAAATGACTTAATCACAGAGGCAGAGGAAATGTGCAAAGTCATTCGAGATAACCTCAAAACAGCCCAATCCCGCCAGAAGAGCTACTATGACAGTAAGCACCGTGATTTGGCTTTCGAGATCGGAGATCATGTTTACCTCCGTGTCTCTCCTATGAAATGTACTCGTCGCTTCGGTATCAAAGGGAAGCTTGCCCCCAGATACGTGGGACCTTTCAAGATTGTCAGCAAGAGAGGCGATCTCGCCTATCAACTCGAGCTTCCTTCAAACTTTGCAAATGTTCATGATGTGTTCCATGTCTCTCAGCTCCGAAAGTGCTTCAAGACTCCTGATCACACCGTCAACTTCGAGGACATTGAGCTCCAAGAAGATCTCTCTTATCGTGAGCGCCCGGTTGCTATTCTTGAAGAGACTGAACGCAAGACTCGCAACAAGTTAATCAAATTCCTCAAAGTCAAGTGGTCACACCATTCCGACCGTGAAGCTACCTGGGAACGCGAGGATCACCTCCGCTCTGAGTACCCGGCGTTCTTTCAGTCCTAGATCTTGGGACGAGATCCTTTCATAGTGGTG
This sequence comes from Triticum aestivum, assembly GCF_018294505.1. NCBI lineage: Eukaryota > Viridiplantae > Streptophyta > Magnoliopsida > Poales > Poaceae > Triticum > Triticum aestivum. The sequence continues at coordinate 604,119,026 of NC_057800.1, forward strand.
GAGTGTTGTAACACCCCAGATATTACTTTCCCAATATGTAATCCAACTCTTGCCGTTTCCGGCCTTAAGTTATTTTATTTTCTCGGGTTCGGGTCTTTGTCTCCGTGTGTTGTTATCGTTTTCATGCATCTCATATCATGTCATCATGTGCATTGCATTTGCATACGTGTTCATCTCATGCATTCGAGCATTTTCCCCGTTGTCCGTTTTGCATTCCGGTGCTCTGTTCTCCTCCGGTGCTCATTTCTACCTTTCTTTCGTGTGTCGGGATTAAACATTTCCGGATTGGACCGAGACTTGCCAATCGGCCTTGGTTTACTACCGGTAGACCGCCTGTCAAGTTTCGTATCATTTGGACTTCGTTTGATACTCCAACGGTTAACCGAGGGACCGAAAAGGCCTCGTGTGTGTTGCAGCCCAACACCCCTCCAATTTGGCCCAAAACCCACCAAAACCTTCTCCATCATCTAGAGCGTTCGATCACGATCGCGTGGTAGAAAACGGCACCTCATTTGGACTTTCCTAGCTCCTCCTATGCCTATTTAAAGATCCCTCCTCGAAATCCCGGATCCACTCCAACCCTAACCCTAGTCCCCGTCCATCCGGCGCGCTGGACACGTCCGGGCCACACCAGACATCGACGCCGCACCAACCGCAGCATGCCACGTGGCGCCCGCGCGCCCCACTTCGCCACCAGCACCGCTGGCCCGCGAGGCCCAGGCCGGGCCCTCCCGTCGCCCGACCAAGCCCGAGCCACCGCGCCCCGCCCGCCGCTTCCTTCTCCGACGCCGGCGGCCGAGCCACCTCGCCGTCCGACGCCTCCGGCCACCGTGGCCATCGCCGTAGCAGCGCGCCGCCAGCGCCCGGCGTCTCCTCCGCGACCCCCTCGTCGCCCCCTCGCCGCCCAGCGACGGATCCGGCCACCCCGCCGCCGGACCTCGCCGCCCCGACCCGGATCCGGCCTTCTCCTCGCCGGCCCCGGCCACCACCGACTCGCCGGAGTGCGTGTGCCGCCGCCTCGGTTCGCGGACCCAGAAACCCTAGATCTGGAGGTCCATTTTTTCTTCTAAGTCCCCATTTTTCCAGATTCAAGTGCCCTTGTTCATCACATCGTATCTCCTCATCCGTAGCTCCGTTTTGGACATATAGCATATCAAAATGTTCATCTCAGAGAGAACATCATTTCATTCCATTGCATCATTTTCATTTGAGTTCATCTTGATGCCCGAAATGCTGTTAGAAGAGGGCTACTTGAGATAATTGTCAGATCTGCTGCTCCACTTAGCTATTTGTCATTTTTGCCATGATTATTGTGTGCATGATATGCCCCTGAGCTCTACATATGTTTTGTTAAGGGTTTTTCCATCTTTCCAGAGGTGCAACCCATGTATTTTTTGTGATGTGTGTGGTGACTAGCACAAGCTTGCAAAGTGAGGCACTTGGTAATGTTGATTTCGGGGACTTAGCATTTCCACTAAGTCCTTGAGCTGTTTATCTCATATGGCCATATGTTCATGTTGTTTCCTAGTGATTCGTGCCTCTTTTGAGGATGATCAGTAAGGATGTTTTGTTAATCTTGTAGTGCTCTATCCATCCATGTCTTGGTTTGCATTTATGGAGCACCCTAGCTTGAGTCAATCGAGCTCTACTTTTGCTACTTCGTGAATCTGGGCAGATTGTCTACATGTTAGCGATTTTGCCGATGACGTTGTAGTTGATCCGTGCATGCTATGCTATTGTTCTTGCCATGTCTAGCTTTCATTTTGTGTATTCTTGGTGGGTGTATGCTTAGATTATCATTACTTGCTCCGTAGTGAGTGCATCGAGCTCGTAAACATGCCTACTTGATATCTGTTTTCAGCATGTGCCAGTTTTCACTAAGTCTAAAAACTGATTATGTTTTTGCTATGTTCACATGCTTGCAAATGTGTTTTCTGATCCCTTTTGGCTCACGGTCACTAAGGGACTTTTGTTAAGCCTTTTGAGTAGCTCCATGCCATATTTTACTTTGCCATGTTCAGGTCCTGTAGCATATAGTTTTGTTGCTCCAAAGAGTGCTACCTGATCTGAAATTCCAGACAAGTGTTAATTTCACGAAGTCTGAAATCTGTTTACCATATGCATTTTTGCCATGCTTGTTCGAACCTGTTAATGGATGATTTGGCCGTAGCTCAGTGCTAGACTTTTGTTAAGCATCATGAATGCATCCCTTCCATGTATTTTGTTGCCATGTTTGGGTGCTGTAGCATGTTCATCTCGTTGCATTTAGATGGCTACTTGCTGTAAATCGTAGAACGTGGTCATATTTGAATTGCTTGCCATTTCCAAACCGTAACTCCGATTCCGGCGTTCTTTATATCGTTTTCAAGTGATTTCATCTCATCTTTCCAGTGGCACCCTTGGATTTCCAAGTTGAGGCCAGGTTCATGCATCCCTTGTCAAATCTTGCATATGCATCCCGCATCGCATCCCGCATAGCATATCATCTTTGCACCTTATTGTTTGAGCCTTGCACGTGGTTGATTGTGTCATTGTTGTTTGTTTGTCTTGTTTGGGTAGAGCCGGGAGATGAGATTGCTAACGAGGAGCCCATTGAGTTTGCTTTCTAGGATCCAGTCAACTCTGACAACTTTGCAGGCAAGATGATCATACCCTCGAAATCACTACTATCTTTGCCATGCTAGATTGCTCGCTCTTTTGCTATGCCAATGCTACGATGCCTACCACTTTCTTTCAAGCCTCCCAAATTGCCATGTCAAACCTCTAACCCACCATGTCCCAGCAAACCGTTGTTTGGCTATGTTACCGCTTTGCTCAGCCCCTCTTATAGCGTTGCTAGTTGCAGGTGAAGATTGGAGGTCGTTCCTTGTTGGAACATTTAATTACTTGTTGGGATATCATTATATTGTCTCGTTATATTAATGCATCTACATACTTGGTAAAGGATGGAAGGCTCGGCCTCTCGCCTAGTGTTTTGTTCCACTCTTGCCGCCCTAGTTTCCGTCATATCGGTGTTATGTTCCCGGATTTTGCGTTCCTTACGCGATTGGGTTATAATGGGAACCCCTTGATAGTTCGCCTTGATTAAAGCTTTTCCAGCAATGCCCAACCTTGGTTTTACCATTTGCCACCTAGCCTCTTTTCCCTTGGGTTTCCGGAGCCCGAGGGTCATCTTATTTAAACCCCCCGGGCCAGTGCTCCTCTGAGTGTTGGTCAAAATAGAGCCACTTGCAGCGCCACCTCAGGGAAACTCGAGGGTTGGTTTTAGTTGTAGGTAGTGTTCATCTGAGTGTGCCCTGAGAAAGAGATATGTGCAGCTCCTATCGGGATTTGTCGGCACATTCGGGCGGTGTTGCTGGTCTTGCTTTAACCTGTCGAAGTGTCTTGAAGAACCGAGATACCGAGTCTGATCAGAACGTCTTGGGAGGAGGTCTATTCCTTCGTTGACCGTGAGAGCTTATCATGGGCTAAGTTGGGACTCCCCTGCAGGGATTTGAACTTTCGAAAGCCGTGCCCGCGGTTATGGGCAGATGGGAATTTGTTAATGTCCGGTTGTAGATTACTTGAACCTTAACTTAATTAAAATGAATCAACTGAGTGTGTTACCGTGATGGCCTCTTCTCGGTGGAGTCCGGGAAGTGGACACGGTGTTGGAGTAATGTTTGCGCGGGTTGTCCTCTAGTTTCTCGCTCGCGCTTTGCCTTCTCTTCTCGCTCTCTTTTGTGAATAGGATAGCCACCATATATGCTAGTCGCTTGCCGCAGTTCCACATATATTTTTACCTTGCCTTACCTATAAGCTTAAATAGTCTTGATCGCGAGGGTGTGAGATTGCTGGGTCCCTGTGGCTCACAAATTACTATTACACCAGATGCAGGGCCTGATGATTCCGCTCCAGGTGACGCGCTCGAGCTCAAGTGGGAGTTTGACGAGGACTCTCAACGTTACTATGTTTCCTTTCCTGATGATCAGTAGTGGTGCCCAGTTGGGGTGATTGGGACCATGTCGCATGTTGGGTTATCTTCTATTTTGGCGCCGTAGTCGGGCCATGAGTGTTTGGATGATGTGATGTTATTTATGTACCTTGATTGACGTGGCGAGTGTAAGCCAACTATGTTATCTCCCCTTTATTATTTATATTACATGGGATGTTGTGAAGATTGCCTTACTTGCGACATATGCCTTCAATGCGATTATGCCTCTAAGTCGTGCCTCGACACGTGGGAGATATAGTCGCATCGAGGGTGTTACAGCCCGTGAGTCCGAGGAGCCGGATTCCTTTCCGAACTCCGATGCACCGTGCCCCTGCCGATCGAATCCGATTGGGCGCCAATAATGGAGTTCACCGCCGCAGACATCTTTCAGCACTCGCCCTTCGGCGACGTCCTGAATTCGCTAAAGTCTCTCTCTTTATCAGGAGAGCCCTGGCCGGACTACGGTCAGCAAGGATGGGATTCGGATGATGAAGAAATCCAAAACCCACCCACCACCCACTTCGTAGCCACTGTCGATGACTTAACCGACATGCTCGACTTCGACTCCGAAGACATCGACGGTATGGACGACGATGCAGGAGACAACCAAGAACCAATGCCTATAGGGCATTGGACAGCCACCTCATCTCACGATGTGTACATGGTGGATACCCCTAAAGGAAGCAACAATGAGGAAAACGGGGATGGAAAGAGGGATCGATCTCTAGAAAAACAATTAAAGCATCAGTGTAAACGCCAACCCAAGCCCCGCCTCGATAAAGACCCAGCCATAGAGCAGGATGAGCCGGTAGACGACGAGCATGCCTTAGAGCAACCATCCCAACAGGACAACCCGGATAGAGAAACCGAACATCCCTCCCCCGACGAAAATGGCATTCTGGACGACCCTACGCCGGACAAGCCCACGAAGTAGAAGAACCTCCACAAACGGCTCGTTGCAACCGCACGCAGCCTAAAAAAGCATAAGCGGAAGCTAAAAACTGCGGAAGATGCACTCAGGATCAGATGGAGTAAAGTAATCAATACCGCAGACAAATACGGCGATAGTCGCCGCACTAAAAGCTATCCGAAGAGAAAGCTACTGCCTGAATTCGACGAGGAGGCCTTAGAGCCCTCGCATTCCAAAAGTGAGAAAGCCACACGGTCGGATAGACGACCCCATGGCCAGCATAAAGTGGCAAGTAGCGCCGCACTTAAGCCGGCATGCGACCCACTTAAGGATTCGCATCATGGCCCAGCCAGGTCCATTTATGGGCCAAGAAAGCAAGCTCTCGTAAGCAATGCAATAAAGCCATTATCAGAATCCGGCACACCCAAATACAGGGGTGCTGCACACCCCCTATGTTTCACCGATGAGGTCCTGGATTATGAATTTCCAGCGGGATTCAAACCCGTAAACATAGAGGCATATGATGGAACAACAGACCCTGGAGTCTGGATCGAGGATTATATCCTCCACATACATATGGCTAGAGGAGATGACCTCTACGCCATAAAATACTTACCCCTCAAGCTTAAAGGGCCAGCCCAGCATTGGCTCAAAAGCCTTCCTGAAAACACAATCGGAAGTTGGGAAGAGCTCGAGGACGCTTTCCGAGCAAATTTTCAAGGGACCTATGTCCGCCCTCCGGATGCAGACGATCTTAGTCACATAACTCAACAGCCCGGAGAGTCAGCTCGGCAATTCTGGAATAGATTTCTTACTAAAAAGAATCAGATAGTCGACTGTCCGGACACTGAAGCCTTAGCGGCTTTCAGGCATAATGTCCGAGACGAATGGCTCGCCAGACACCTCGGCCAAGAAAAGCCAAGAACAATGGCCGCACTAACAAGCCTCATGACCCGCTTTTGCACAGGAGAGGATAGCTGGTTGGCAAGATGCAGCACCAGTGACCCAAGTACATCCGAAACTAGGGATGGAAACGGAAAACCGCGACGCAATAAGGACCGTCGCCGGACTAAGGAAAAAAGTCCGAAGAGCACGGCAGTCAATGCCGGATTCAAAAGCTCACGACAGAATCAGAAAAAGCCGCCCCTCCAAGATAACAGGGATGACCTATCCAACCTAAACAAAATCTTGGATAGGATATGTCAAATACATAGCACTCCCGGAAAGCCTGCTAACCATACCCATAGAGATTGTTGGGTTTTCAAACAATCCGGCAGACTCAACGCCGAACACAAGGGGCTCGACACACCAAGCGAAGACGAGGACGAACCCCAAAAGCAGAGTACCAGGAAACAAAAGAATTTCCCACAAGAAGTAAAAACAGTAAACTTACTCCACATAACAAAACATGCGGCGCCCATAAAGGTACGCGCCCCACGGCCTATCCCAAAGGAATCCCGCCACTGGTTGTCAAAACCAATCATCTTCGATCATCTGGATTATTCTAGAAGTGTCAGGAACCCAGGCTGGACTGCCCTGGTACTCGATCCAATAATTGGCGGACTCCAGTTTTCAAATGTCCTTATGGACGGTGGCAGCGGACTCAACCTGATATATCAGGACTCAATCCGCCACATGGGGATCGACCCAAAAAGAATTCGCCACAGCAAAACCTCCTTTCAAGGAGTAACGCCAGGTCCGGACACCCATTGCATGGGTTTTCTATGGCTCGAGGTTATTTTTGGCTCTGTCGATAACTTCCGTCACGAAAAGCCGACTTTCCACATCGTCCCATTCTCAAGTCGCTATCAAGCACTACTGGGACATGAAGCTTTCGCCCGCTTTAACGCAATACCGCATTATGCATCTCTTACGCTTAAGATGCCCGGTCCACGCGGCATCATCTCCTTAAAGGGGAAGCAGTGAGAACACCTCCCCCAAGCGGAGGATTGTGAGGCCGCTTTAACAGCCCCACAATACAATGGCTTCACCAGCCAGAACATCGGAACAGGTCATTAAGACCATGGACACGGATAGACGAGTCCGGCACAAAAGTATCATTGATAAAGGCTTAGTGGCCATATACCCCTGCACTAGGGGCTTCACACGTATAAAATAAGAGACAATAAAGCTCAATTTTTTCATATTTTACTTTACACTTTGTTTATTTCATATAACTTTTGTTCGGCACGCCCCTTTTTTCAACTTAGTTGCTCTCTTTTTACAGATGAACGTCGTGTTGCGCCTGTCCAGGATACGGCACAACGGAGACACAGGCACAGACGTGCAGTAGGGACCCGTTCCAAGGATTCTTTTCAGATTAAGACCCTGCGTAAACCTTTTTTACTGTCTCTTGTTGATACACATCCCCTGGTTCTATGACCAAGGAGGAGGCTGGCGTCTTGGCATGTGGCCACGTCATAATTCTTGCGCATACCTGGACACTAGGGGCTTATACCTCAGAGTGTTACCTCGCCCGCTCTCATAAAGACCGAATACCTTAGGGAGTGTTCGGCGTCGCGAGTTTGGCCTTATATGCATCAGCTCCGAGTCATGATTTTGGTCAAATGTTGGGTTGCACGGCTCTTGTGTTCGGCCGCCTTACGTTCCGCTCTATTGGCTAAGGCGGCACTAGGAGAACTACTGCGATTGTGCCCTGGTTCGGCCAGGCGAGCACCTCAGTAGAGAAAGCCGAAAACCGACTGTCATGATATGGCGTGAGACTGGTCAACCACTCGATGACTCTCCGGAATCTGTAGGATTCCTCCGCATTAACAAAGGGTCATTTCCCGGCCAGGCACATACGCGCCCCGAATTCGGGCGAGCACAGTCGCCACCAGGGGCTACCTAAATAGTCCAATTGTCAAGCTCCTATGGCTAAGTGAAAGTGTTAAAGCATTATAGTCCGGTTGCCTAGCTCGCTGCGCTATCACCTCCTTTGTAGGACCAAGACGTTGGATTAAGTGTGAAAATGCGCCTTCTGCGAGCACCCCCGCACTTGTGCGTGGGGGCTGAAGCCAACGGCTGCAATCTTTCAGATTTTGTATTTATATATCTTAAAACGGCCGCATATGAGGTGTTCCAAATACTTGAAGGCACAAGTATAAAAGGCTACTACAATTCATCAAAATATTGCTTTATGATTACATATGCTATCAGAACATAGCATCCTTCGAGCACTGCATCTCTATTACACGAGCGCCTTCAAGGACTTCCTGAAAATAGTGCTCGGAGGGTACTCGGCTTTTGTCCGAATCTCGGGATGCAGCAACGGTGGTCTCCATCTTTGCCCAGTATGTCTTGACACGGGCAAGAGCCATCCGTGTGCCCTCTAAGCATGCTGACCTCTTCATCGCATTGATACGTGGCACCGCGTCAAGAAATTGCTGCACCAAGCTGAAATAACTCTTCGGCTCCGATCTCCCCGGCCACAGATAACCCATGACGTACTTCATGGCGAGTCCGGACAATCTATTCAGTTCGTCCCATTGAGTCAGACGATCGTCCACTGCCAGTGGACGCTTTGGATTCTGGAACTGCGACCAGAAAAGCCTTTCCACTTCGCGATCTTCTTGATCTCGAAAGTATTCAGTCGCATCAGCAGCACTCGCTACCAAATCCAGATAGGTGTCCTCCGCACTCCACATCTGATCCAACGAAGCAAACTTCGGATCGCAAAACTTCCTTCGCAGCATAAAGGGCTTTCCAGCCGCAATCTATCCAGCCTGACGCAGCTCCTCCTTCGCAGCTCTCATCGCAGAGCGAGCGTCCTTGGCATCAGCAACGGCCTTCTCTAAGTCTGTCTGTCTCGCCCGGTCTTCTTTATCAAGAAACTTGCAACGGTCAGCAGCACTTTTTAACTACACGGCCACCACAGCCATCTCCTTCTTGCTTCGGCAGTGAGCAGCCTGTTCGGCTCTCAGCTCTCCAAGGGCCTTCTCGGCAGCCGCATCACTTTTCCTGGCTTGTTCCTTAGCTCGGGCAAGTTCCGCCCGAAGACTCTCCACGGCGGCTGCACCATCTGCGTCAAGCACACACATTGTAAGATACTGGCATAAAGCTCCTCTTACCAGATGCCGCCCGAGGAATTGCATACCTTGAGCCTCATCAAGCCGCTCGTTGATGAGCGCGATGTCGGCATCTGCCACGTCAAGTTGCCGCTTTAGTTCGGCAAAATCATCAGTTCGGCTCGATTCCGGACACTTCGCCACCTGTATACAAAGGCGACATTTTAGACCTGGGATTATGATCCTCTGTGCGCCGTCAATTTTGACAACGCACAGAGTCTCAGGGGCTACTATCTACACAGGGCGCATCTTGTTTATGCGCAACTGACAAAGAAGTACATTATCAAACGTACCTCAAAACCCGTCAGCAAACTTCTGACGGCCTCATGCAATCCACTTTCCGCGGACGAAATCCTTCCAATCACCGTACCCATCAATGCACGGTGCTCCTCTGAGATAGAAGCTCGCCCCAGCAGAATCATCAGCTCCTCCGACCGTGCATCGGACGGTGCCGGACTCGTCCTATGACCTCCATCGAAGGCCGGACGCGGAGAACCTTGGGGGGACATATGGCTACCTTCCACCCCTGCCGGATTCGGAGAAACCCTCCGCGACGACACCTCAGGGTCGCCCGCCTCGCCAGGCGGTACGGCAGGGGGAGGCGTTCCACTCTCCATCATCTCCGGAAGGAGATCCCCCGAAGACGAGCTCTGCTGAGAAGGGCTGAGGTCCGAGCTACAAAGTAAAATTTCGGTTAATCTTCTCAGATAAAAAGCAAGGATTTCCCTCATCCCTCTAAAGGAAAATCTTTCTCTACTTACGGCTCGCTGGAGGGTTGATCCCTTTGAGGGCGTAGTTCGGCCGAGGATCTCCCCGGCGTCGGACCCTCTGACGAGGACTTTTCCCCCGCTTTGAGGCCATGGTCTCCGGGTCGTCAGAGGCGGCCCTCTTCTTCCCCTTAGGAGAGGAATTGTCGGTTCTTCCCTTCGGAGCAGCCTCCTTTGAGGAGGCCATAGTTTCCTTGTCCTCCCCCTCACTTCCCTCCAAAGGCACGATCTTCAACATCCTGACTAGCACGGGATCCGGCCTGGTCTCAGGAAGGGGAGCCGGACACCGGATCAGCTTTGCCTTCGCTATCCACTCCTGTTTAAAAGGACAACTCTTTTAGGGGCGAGTTTATGACAATTTTACGGATAGCGAGTCCGGGCACAAGGTCACTTACTTGAGTATCCGGGCGATTGCAGCTTAAACCTGCGTCCTCGGTCAAATCCGGACACATTGCTTGTGATCCGAAGAACATTTTATACATCTCCACGGGCGTTGCGCCCATAAAATGCTGGAGAGCTCGTGGTCCCTCCGGATTAAACTCCCACACACGAAGGGAGCGACGTTTGCCGGGCAGTGTTCGACAAATCAGCATGACCTGCGTCACCTTGACCAGGTTGAGGTCTCTTTCTAAGAGATCCCTAATGCGGCCCTGCAACAAGGGCACGTCTTTGGATAACCCCCAATCTAATCCATTGTTGACCCATGACGCTAGCCGTGGTGGGGGACCCGGGCGAAAGGCAGGAGGCGCCACCCACTTGGTGCTCCTGGGAGCGGTGATATAGAACCACTCTCATTGCCACAAGCCGAGCTCCTCTTGAAAGGAGCCCTCGGGCCATAGAGCATCAGCATTCTTACTTATGATAGCGCCTCCGCACTCTGCGTGCCGTCCCTCGATCATCTTCGACTCCACTCCAAAAGTCTTGAGCCATAATCCGAAGTGAGGAGTAACACGGAGGAATGCTTCGCACACAACGATGAATGAGGAAATGTGGAGGATGGACTCCGGAGCTAAGTCATGAAATTCTAGCCCATAATAGAACATCAGCCCCCTCACAAAGGGATCCATCGGGAAGCCTAACCCCCAAAGGAAGTGAGACATGAACACTACGCTCTCACCGGGCTGGGGACTGGGAATAGCATGCCTTTGAGCAGGCAACCTATGCAAAATTTCGGCGGTCAAGAACTTAGCCTCTCTCAACTTTAGCACGTCCTCCTCCGTCATCCATCGGCCTTGAAGGTCGGAACCGGACATTGTCGAAGGTCCGAAGCGCCTGGAATCTGGAGCCTAGGGTGTTGGAACTCGAGGCGACGGGCGAACTTGTTTTGAGATTGGAGAAAAGGAGTAAGGCCTTGGTCTCTTTATAAGAGGTTGAATACCAGGAGCCCTCCCCGTAACCGTTTGGGACTCGCCTTTAATCGAGAAGACATGCTAACGGGCATGATTGGGTTACCCACGTCCGTATTGATGAGAATCCCGTAAATAAAGGGGGCACGATCTCTGCTTTGACAAGACGTGCCAAGGAAACCGCCTCACAAAACACGCTGAGGTGGAAAAGTGAAAACGATTCGAATAAAGGCTTGGTCGTAGTGTGATGTCACGCTGCGGAATACGTCAGCGGATTAGATTTGTGTTAATATTATTCTCTCCGTGGCAATACGTGGAAACTTATTTTGCAGAGCCGGACACTACTCTTGGTGTTTACAAACTTTTATGAAGAATTTGGAGGAGGAACCCGCCTTGCAATGTCGAAGACAATCTACGCGCCGGACTCATCATCATTGAAGCCTGGTTCAGGGGCTACTGAGGGAGTCCTGGATTAGGGGGTGTTCGGGTAGCCGGACTATACCTTCAGCCGGACTCCAGGACTATGAATATACGAGATTGAAGACTTCATCCCATGTCCGGATGGGACTTTCCTTGGCGTGGAAGGCAAGCTTGGCGATGCGGATATTCAAGATCTCCTACCATTGTAACCGACTTTGTGTAACCCTAACCCTCTCCGGTGTCTATATAAAGCGGAGGGTTTTAGTCCGTAGGACAACTTCATCATACAACAATCATACCATAGGCTAGCTTTTAGGGTTTAGCCTCCTTGATCTTGTGGTAGATCTACTCTTGTACTACCCATATCATCAATATTAATCAAGCAGGACGTAGGGTTTTACCTCCATCAAGAGGGCCCGAACCTAGGTAAAACATCGTGTTCCTTGCCTCCTGTTACCATCTGGCCTAGACGCACAGTTTGGGACCCCCTACCCGAGATCCGACGGTTTTGATACCGACACCGGCCCCCTCCCCCTCCTCCACTCCTTTATATACGTGGGAGGGGGCACCCCATAGACACACAAGTTGATCATTGATCTTTAGCCGTGTGCGGTGCCCCCCTCCACTATAATCCACCTCGGTAATATCATAGCGATTCTTAGGCGAAGCCCTGTTTCGGTAGCAACATAATCACCATCATCACGCCTTCATGCTGACGAAGCTCTACTGGATCGTGAGTTCGCGGGACGTCATCGAGCCGAACGTGTGCAGATCGCGGAGGTGTTGTATCTTCGGTACTAGATCGGTCGATCGTGAAGACGTACGACTACATCAACCGTGTTGTCATAACGCTTCCGCTTACGGTCTACGAGGGTATGTAGACAATACTCTCCCCTCTCATTGTTGTGCATCACCATGATCTTGTGTGTGCATAGGAATTTTTTTGAAATTACTGTGTTCCCCAACAGTGGCATCTGAGCCAGGTTTATGCGTAGATGTTACATGCACGGAGTAGAACACAAAGGAGTTGTGGGCGTGGGTATATACATATTGCTTGCCGTCACTAGTTGATTCTTTATTCAGCGGCATTGTTGGATGAAGCGGCCCAGACCGACATTACGCATACGCTTACGCAAGACTGGTTCTACCGATGTGCTGCACACACAGGTGGCTAGTGGGTGTCCGTTTCTCCAGCTTTAGTTGAATCGGATTCAATGAACAGGGTTCTTTCTGAAGATCAATAAGCAATCACTATGCCGTGTTGTGGTTTTTGATGCGTAGGTAAGAACAGTTCTTGCTCAACCCGTAGCAGCAACGTAAAACTTGCAACAACAAAGTAGAGGATGTCTAACTTGTTTTTGCAGGGCATGTTGTGATGTGATATGGTCAAGACATGATGCTAAATTTTATTGCATGAGATGATCATGTTTTGTAACACAGTTATCGGCAACTGGCAGGAGCCATATGGTTGTCGCTTTATTGCATGAAATGCAATCGCCATGTAATTGCTTTACTTTATCACTAAGCGGTAGCGATAGTCATAGAAGCAATAGTTGGCGAGACGACAACGATGCTTCGATGGAGATCAAGGTATAAAAGCCGGTGACGATGGTGATCATGACGGTGCTTTGGAGATGGAGATCAAAGGAACATGATGATGATGGCCATATCATATCACTTATATTGATTGCATGTGATGTTTATCCTTTATGCATCTTATTTTGCTTAGTTCGGCGATAGCATTATAAGATGATCTCTCACTAAATTTCAAGGTATAAGTGTTCTCCTTGAGTATGCACCATTGCTACAGTTCATCGTGCCGAGACACCACATGATGATCGGGTGTGATAAGCTCTACGTTCACATACAATGGGTGCAAGCTAGTTTTGCACACGCGGAATACTCGGGTTAAACTTGACGAGCCTAGCATATGCAGATATGGCCTCGGAACACTGGAGACTAAAAGGTCGAGCGTGAATCATATAGTAGATATGATCAACATAGTGATGTTCACCATTGAAAACTACTCCATCTCACGTGATGATCGGACATGGTTTAGTTGATATGGATCACGTGATCACTTAGATGATTAGAGAGATGTCTATCTAAGTGGGAGTTCTTAAGTAATTTGATTAATTGAACTTTAATTTATCATGAACTTAGTACCTGATAGTATTTTGCATGTCTATGATGTTGTAGATAGATGGCCCGTGTTGTTGTTCCGTTGAATTTTAATGCGTTCCAAGAGAAAGCTAAGTTGAAAGATGATGGTAGCAACTACACGGACTGGGTCCGTAACTTGAGGATTATCCTCATTGCTGCACAGAAGAGTTACGTCCTAGAAGCACCGCTAGGTGACAAACCCGCTGCAGGAGCAACGCCAGATGTTATGAACACCTGGCAGAGCAAAGGTGATGACTACTTGATAGTTCAGTGTGCCATGCTTTACGGCTTAGAACCGGGACTTCAACGATGTTTTGAACGTCATGGATCATATGAGATGTTCCAGGATTTGAAGTTAATATGTCAAGCAAATGCCCAGATTGAGAGATATGAAGTCTCCAATAAGTTCTACAGCTGCAAGATGGAGGAGAATAGTTCTGTCAGTGAACATATACTCAGAATGTCTGGGTACCATAACCACTTGACTCAACTAGGAGTTAATCTTCCTGATTATAGTGTCATTGACAGAGTTCTTCAATCACTGCCACCAAGCTACAAGAGCTTCGTGATGAACTATAATATGCAAGGGATGGATAAGACGATTCCTAAGCTCTTCGCAATGCTAAAGGCTGCGGAGTTAGAAATCAAGAAGGAGCATCAAGTGTTGATGGTCAACAAGACCACCAGTTTCAAGAAAAGGGGTAAAGGGAAGAAGGGAAACTTCAAAAAGAACAGCAAGCCAGTTGCTGCTCAAGTGAAGAAACCCAAGTCTGGACCTAAGCCTGAGACTGAGTGCTTCTACTGCAAAGGAACTGGTCACTGGAAGTGGAACTGCCCCAAGTATTTGGCGGAGAAGAAGGATGGCAAAGTGAAAGGTATATTCGATATACATGTTATTGATGTGTACCTTACTAATGCTCGCAGTAGTGCCTGGGTATTTGATACTGGTTTAGTTGCTAACATTTGCAACTCGAAATAGGGGCTATGGATTAAGTGAAGATTGGCTAAGGACGAGGTGATGATGCGCGTGGGAAATGGTTCCAAAGTCGATGTGATCCTCGTCGGCACGCTGCCTCTACATCTACCTTCGGTATTAGTTTTAGACCTGAATAATTGTTATTTGGTGCCAGCATTGAGCATGAACATTATATCTGGATCTTGTTTAATGCGAGACGGTTATTCATTTAAATCAGAGAATAATGGTTGTTCTATTTATATGAGTAATATCTTTTATGGTCATGCATCCTTGATGAGTAGTCTATTTTTACTAAATCTTGGTAGTGGTGATACACATGTTCATAGTATTGAAGCCAAAAGATGCAGAGTTGATAATGATAGTGCAACTTATTTGTGGAACTGCCGTTTATGTCATATTGGTGTAAAGCGCATGAATAAACTCCATTTTGATGGACTTCTGGAATCACTTAATTATGGATCACTTGGTACTTGCGAACCATGCCTCATGGGCAAGATGACTAAAACTCCGTTCTCCGGAACAATGGAGCGAGCAACAGAGTTATTGGAAATCATACATACTGATGTATGTGGTCCAATGAACATTGAATCTTGCGGCGGATATCATTATTTTCTCACCTTCACAGACGGTTTGAGCATATATGGGTATATCTACTTGATGAAACATAAGTCTGAAACATTTGAAAGTTCAAAGAATTTCAGAGTGAAGTGGAAAATCATCATAACAAGAAAATCAAGTTTCTGCGGTCTGATCGTGGAGGTGAGTATTTGAGTTATGAGTTTGTACTTCATTTGAAACAATGTGGAATAGTTCCGCAACTCACGCCACCTGGAACACCACAACGTAATGGTGTGTCCGAACGTCTTAACCGCACTTTATTAGATATGGTGCGGTCTATGATGTCTCTCACTGATTTACCGCTATCGTTTTGGGGTTATGCTTTAGAGATGACTACATTCACGTCAAATAGGGCACCATCTAAATCCGTCGAGACGACACCTTATGAAATGTGGTTCGGCAAGAAATCCAAGTTGTCTCTTCTTAAAGTTTGGGGTTGCGATGCTTATGTGCAAAAGCTTCAACCTGATAAGCTCGAACCCAAATCAGAGAAATGTGTCTTCATAGGATACCCAAAGGAGACTGTTGGGTACACCTTCTATCATAGATCCGAAGGCAAGATATTTGTTGCTAAAAATTGATCCTTTCTAGAGAAGGAGTTTCTCTTGAAAGAAGTGAGTGGGAAGAAAGTAGAACTTGACGAGGTAATTGTACCTTCTCCCTTATTATAAAGTAGTTCATCACTGAAATCAGTTCCAGTGATTCCTACACCAGTAAGTGAGGAAGCTAATGATGATGATCATGAAACTTTTGATCAAGTTACTACCGAACCTCGTAGGTCAACCAGAGTAAGATCCACACCAGAGTGGTACAGTAATCCTGTTCTGGAAGTCATGTTACTTGACCATGACGAACCTACGAACTATGAGGAAGCGATGATGAGCCCAGATTCCGCAAAATGGCTTGAGGCCATGAAATCTGACATGGGATCCATGTATGAGAACAAAGTATGGACTTTGGTTGACTTGCCCGATGATCGGCAGGCCGTAGAGAATAAATGGATCTTCAAGAAGAAGACTGACCCTGACGGTAATGTTACTGTCTACAAAGCTCGACTTGTTGCAAAAGGTTTTCAACAAGTTCAAGGAGTTGACTACGATGAGACCTTCTCACTCGTAGCGATGCTTAAGTCCGTCTGAATCATGTTAGCAATTGCTGCATTTTATGATTATGAAATTTGGCAAATGGATGTCAAAATTGCATTTCTTAATGGATGCCTTAAAGAAGAGTTGTATATGATGCAACCAGAAGGTTTTGTCGATCCAAAAGGTGCTAACAAAGTGTGTAAGCTCCAGCGATCCATTTATGGATTGGTGCAAGCCTCTCGGAGTTGGAATATACGCTTTGATAGTGTGATCAAAGCATATGGTTTTGTACAGACTTTTGGAGAAGCCTGTAGAGTGGGAGCTCCGTAGCATTTCTGATATTATATGTAGATGACATATTGTTGATCGGAAATAATACTGAATTTCTGAATAGCATAAAAGGATACTTGAATAAGAATTTTTCAATGAAAGACCTTAGTGAAGCTGTTTATATATTGGGCATCAAGATCTATAGAGATAGATCAAGACGCTTGATTGGACTTTCACAAAAGCACATACCTTGATAAGGTTTTGAAGAAGTTCGAAATGGATCGGGCAAAGAAAGGGTTCTTGCCTGTATTACAAGGTGTGAAGTTGAGTCAGACTCAATGCCCGACCACTGCAGAAGATAGAGAGAAAATGATAGGTGTTCCCTATGCTTCAGCCATAGGCTCTATCATGTATGCAATGCTGTGTACCAGACCTGATGTGTGCCTTCCTATAAGTTTAGCAGGGAGGTACCAAAGTAATCCAGGAGTGGATCACTGGACAACGGTCAAGAACATCCTGAAATACCTGAAAAGGACTAAGGATATGTTTCTCGTATATGGAGGTGACAAAGAGCTTGTCGTAAACGGTTACGTCGATGCAAGCTTTAACACTGATCCGGATGACTTTAAGTCACAAACCGGATACGTGTTTTTATTGAATGGTGGAGCTGTCAGTTGGTGCAGTTCCAAGCAGAGCATCGTGGCGGGATCTACGTGTGAAGCGGAATACATAGCTGCTCCGGAAGTAGCAAATGAAGGGGTCTGGATGAAGGACTTCATATCCGATCTAGGTATCATCCCTAGTGCATCGGGTCCAATGAAAATCTTTTGTGACAATACTGGTGCAATTGCCTTGGCAAAAGAATCCAGATTTCACAAGAGAACCAAGCACATCAAGAGACGCTTAAATTCCATCCGTGATCAAGTCAAGGAGGGAGACATAGAGATTTGCAAGATACATACGGATCTGAATGTTGCAGACCCGTTGACTAAGCCTCTCTCACGAGCAAAACATGATCAGCACCAAGACTCCATGGGTTCTAGAATCATTACAACGTAATCTAGATTGTAGACTCTAGTGCAAGTGGGAGACTAAAGGAAATATGCCCTAGAGGCAATAATAAAGTTGTTATTTATATTTCCTTATATCATGATAAATGTTTATTATTCATGCTAGAATTGTATTAACTGAAAACTTAGTACATGTGTGAATACATAGACAAACAGAGTGTCACTAGTTTGCCTCTACTTGACTAGCTCGTTGAATCAATGATGGTTCTGTTTCCTAACCATAGACATGAGTTGTCATTTGATTAACGGGATCACATCATTAGAGAATGATGTGATTGACTTGACCCATCTGTTAGCTTAGCACGATGATCGTTTAGTTTGTTGCTATTGCTTTCTCCATAATTATACATGTTCCTATGACTATGAGATCATGCAACTCCCGAATACCGGAGGACCACCTTATGTGCTACCAAACGTCACAACGTAACTGAGTGATTATAAAGGTTCTCTACAGGTGTCTCCGATGGTGTTTGTTGAGTTGGCATGGATCAAGATGAGGATTTGTCACTCCGATTGTCGGAGAGGTATCTCTGGGCCCTCTCGGTAATGTACATCACTATAAGCCTTGCAAGCAATGTAGCTAATGAGCTAGTTACGGGATGTAGCACTACAGAACGAGTAAATAGACTTACCTATAACGAGATTGAACTAGGTATTGAGATACCGATGATCAAATCTCGGGCAAGTAACATACTGATGACAAAGGGAACAACGTATATCGTTATGCGGTTTGACCGATAAAGATCTTCGTAGAATATGTAGGAACCAATATGAGCATCCAGGTTCCACTATTGGTTATTGACCGAAGACATGTCTCGGTCATGTCTACATAGTTCTCGAATCCGTAGGGTCCACACACTTAACGTTCGGTGACGATTGGTATTACGAGTTTATGTGTTTTGATGTACCAAAGGTAGTTCGGAGTCCCGGATTCGATCACAGACATGACGAGGAGTCTCGAAATGGTCGAGATGTAAAGATTGATATATTGGAAGCCTATGTTTGGACATCGGAATGGTTCCTGGTGAAATCGGGAGTATACCGGAGCACCGGGAGGTTATCGGAACCCCCCGGGAGGTATATGGGCCTTATTGGGCCTTAGTGGAAGAGAGGGAAAAGAAGCAAAGGAGGGGGCGGCCCCCGAAGCCCAATCCGAATTGGGAGGGGGCCGCCCCCTTTCCTTCATTCTTCCTCCTCCTTCCTTCTCTCCTAGAACCAACAAAGGGAAGGGGGGAATCCTACTCCCGGTGGGAGTAGGACTCCCTTGGGGTGCGCCTAGAGAGGCCTCCCCCATCCCCCTCCTCCACTCCTTTATATACGGGGGAGGGGGAACCCCATAGACACACAAGTTGATCATTGATCTTTAGCCGTGTGCGGTGCCCCCCTCCACTATAATCCACCTCAGTAATATCGTAGCGGTGCTGGGGTGAAGCCCTATTCCGGTAGCAACATCATCACCATCATCACGTCGTCGTGCTGACGAAGCTCTCCCTCGAAGCTCTACTAGATCGTGAGTTCGCGGGACGTCACCGAGCCAAACGTGTGTAGATCGCGGAGGTGCCGTATCTTCGGTACTAGATCGGTCGATCGTGAAGACGTATGACTACATCAACCGCATTGTCATAACATTTCCACTTACGGTCTACGAGGGTACGTAGACGATACTCTCCCCTCTCGTTGTTGTGCATCACCATGATCTTGCATGTGCGTAGGAATTTTTTTGAAATTATTGCGTTCCCCAACACAGCAGCCCAAGAATATTACCATTTGTTGATGTATTTTGTACCTTCTCTTTCACTGCTATCAAAATATTTATATTGTCATTTTAACTAATGCCCATACAATCATAAGCTATGAGCAGACAGGTGATTCTTTCCCCATTGCTCTTGCCTATTCATTCTCTGTACTTTTGACAAATCCAAATTATTTTTCTCTCTCATGCAGTAAGTTACACTAATGTACTATTCTGAATTGCATTTTCCAATTTAATATCCTTTTAGGCACTGCAATGCCTGAATACTTTGCGGCATGCATGTTGTTGCAATTCCAGTACTTGCATTCCATTATCCTGCTTCATTTTGGAAAATATGCTTTGTACGTGCTGCATTATCAAGCCCTTTTCAAGAGGCATCAATGCAAGATTTTGAAGAATAGGGATTCGGTGAAGTTTGATTTCTCACCAAACGGGCAATTATCTTCCAGGTCAGGTACAAGTTTTGTTGTAGCTCTTGCTCCTGCCTTCCAACTCCATATTATATAGCATGGAGGAGAAGAGAAACAATGAAACCTAACTGGGTTATGTAGTTGTTCTTTTTTGTACTAACCTCAAATAGTAGGCTTGTAGTACTGATATCGCATTTCAGTTATTGTTATCTTTAGAACAAATCTTAGCGTTGTAATGAAGTAGAAGTGACAGTCTTAGCATTTTCCACAGGAAATTCCTAGTCGTGCAGATAATGTCTCTTGATACATGTACTGGATAACGAACTCATTGTTTGCTTGCGGTTACATCTTGGATTTATGTGTCTAACTTGTTTGTGCCATGGCGTACAAACTGTGCATATCATGTTTCTGGTGAGACACACACCACTTTTCCGGTGTGCCAAGTGCCTCTCTTTTTCATTTGGGGCTGTGTACACTTTGAATGTAATTTTTACACTTGTAAAATAATAAAGATCACATAATGTGTTTCCCCCAAAATATAGATTAATGTCTAGCTTATAGAGATAACAAATCGTCTTCATTGTACTAGTAAATATTGATGGCTCATAACAAATCGTCTTCATTTTACTGGTAAATATTGATGGCTCCTTTGATCCAACAAGCAAACTTGAGGTTGGGTGTGATTGTTGAAAGTATGGCGGGTTGATTATTGCTATTGTTGTTGGGTATGTGCAACAAGGAAGAAGTTTTTGACTTGTTGAAGATAGTGTGTATAGCAGTTCTCAGCCTGATGTAGTATTGGCGTCTAATGGGGCATTAAAAAGCTTTGTATAAAAAATTTGCTTTCTTGGTGGCGGCTCTAGGAGGGAAGGAGCACCGTGTTGTGAACATGGTTATCTTCAAAATATATTTCTTTGTTGGTTAGCTGTTTCGATAAAGAACTAGTATTTCTCATGCATCAACTTATTTTAGTGGAGCTGGGCATTATGAGGATTTGTAAAGGCTTTGGGGTTGCTAATCTGAACAACCATTATGATAAAATGAAATTTGTCCATTCATCTTTTTTTGAGGAAACATGTGTTTTCATCATATCAAAGATCTACAATAAGCATCATTGCCCAGCGTAGGGTTATATCTGCTTGGGTTTGTCCCAACTAATTAATTGAACTAACCCCTTAATTAGCCCTTATATTTGTATCATCCAGTGTAGCTAAATATATATAGAAAATGAGTGCGAATCGGTTATTGAAGGCGGCCGAAGAAGCGCATCCACCTTACACCTCACCTCCGGCTGGCTTCACTATCTTGTGATGTTTGGGTTTGTATCCTTGTAAGACTTCTTTTTATGTTGCTTTTCTTGGTTCTATTTTTGTGGTGTTCATCCTCCATGTTATCAGATGCAGCTACGAAGAATAAATGTCGCTCCATGCTTGAAAACGCTGCTTGTGCCAATAAGATCAGTTAGGATATATCTGTTTGAGATCGAAAGTGAAATCTCTGTATTGATTGATGGTTACAGGTGCTACTTATACCATCTGGAGAGACGCGACCGAGAAGAGGCATCGGTTCCAGAGGACAGGAGCGAGAAGGTGTCTGTGCGGGACAAACCGCACGATGGTTTGGGCAAGGGGAGATTTTCCCCTAATTACAAATTGTAATTAATTCTAACACTCCCCCTAATCTACACTTGACCATGTATAGAACCATCTTCACGATTATCCGAGATGCTCTATCATCTCATAAGGATTCTCCTCCAAAAGTTCTTCATAAAATCTTTGATGAGATCCCGAAATATATACTCACAAAGAAAGATAGCATAACGTGATGTCATTAAAATAAGGGTATCTCAAGAAGAGACTCCCCCTAACACCTGCAAGTCCCTAAGTCTTCGCATACCAATTCCATGAACACATTTCTGGAATGTAGAATTTGGTAGAGACTTGGTAAATAAATCAGCAAGGTTGTCGCATGATTTGACTTGCAGAATGCTTATTTCCCCACTTTTCTGAAGATTATGGGGGGAAACCATTTAGGAGAAATATTCTTGGTGATATTACTCTTGATGTATCATGTTTGCATCTGCGCAACACATGCCACATTATCTTCATAGATAATGGTAGGTGATTTTATTGAACCCATTCCACATGACTGTTGTATGTAGTTTATCATTCTGCAAAGCCATACACATTCGCATGTTGCTTCAAATAATAAAATTATTTCAGAATGATTGGTAGATGTTGCCACCAGAGTCTGTTTTGAAGACTTCCATGATATAGCAGTGCCACCATGTAGGAACATGAAGCCGATCTGTGATCTGGCATTATGGCGATCAGACAAATAGTCGGCATCTGCATATCCAATCATATCGGAGTCCTGATTTTTATGGAACTGGAAAAATAGACCAAGATCCTTTGTGCCTTGGAGATATCGAAAGATATTCTTCACTCCAGACCAATAACGTTTGGTGGGAGCTGCACTATGTCTAGCAAGTAGATTCACTACAAATGCAATATCAGGTCTTGTGCAATGTGCAAGATACATAAGCGCTCCAACGGCACTAAGGTATGGAACTTCAAGTCCCAACACCTCTTCTCCATCATCCCTTGGTCTGAACAGATCTTTCTTTACGTCTAGAGATCGAACCACCATGGGAGTTTTAGATGGATAGGATTTGTCCATATTGAATTTCTCCAATGTTTTCTGGATATAGGTAGATTGGTGTACCCAAATCCTTCATCTTAAATTCCATCTTTAGGTGATTGCGTGCTTCATCAATGTCTGGTGCGCTGCCGATGATGTTGAGATCATCAAGATACATAGAAATGATGCAAAATCCTGTATAGGACTTCTTGATGAAAACACATGGGCAATCAGCACTATTGGAGTAACCTTTTTTAAGAAGTAAATCACTGAGTCGGTTGTACCACATCCGTCCCGACTGCCTTAAGCCATATAATGGCTTATTCAGCTTGACACAATACATGTTGTGTTTTGCATTTTTATTCGGGACAGAGATTCCATCAGGAACCTTTATATATATATATATATATATATATATATATATATATATATATATATATATATGTCCGAATCTAGTGACCCGTAAAGATATGCGGTCACGACGTCCATCAACTACATAGATAGATGATTTTGCACTGCCAAGGATATAAGATATCGGAAAGTGGTTGCACTCATTACTGGAGAATATGTTTTAGAGAAATCAATGTCGGGTTTCTGCGTGAAACCGTGTGCTACGAGCCTTGCTTTATATCTCACCACCTCATTGTTCTCATTCCGTTTCCGAAGAAAACCCCATTTGAATCCCACGGGGAAAACACTTGGAGGTGTAGGTATTGCTTCAGTGAATACCTTTCTTTTGTTAAGCAAGGCAATTTCTGCTTGGATCGCATCCTTCCATTTAGGCTAGTGGCACTCAACGATAGACCTTGTATCATGATCAGTGAGAAGGATATCTGCAATATTTTTAGCAAAATACATGTCGACAGTCATAGTCTTACGGTCAAATGATTCTCCAGAATCAACATAGTTGATGGAAATTTCTTGCACCCCTAGTGACTCTTCGTGATTTCCCAATATGATCGAGTCTGGGTGTACTGATGTCCCAGTCAGCTTGTGCACACTGGAACTGGGTTGTGGAGGTTACCCTTCCACTGGGTGTTTACTACCCATCAGGTGTTTGTCAACGTTGAGTTGACCTGCATTTACTGACTCCGAGGTTTTTCTCCTCGATTTCCTTTGCTACTTTCTAGAAGCATGCTCCAGGTCAGAGGCCGTACTACTCCCCCTCTTTTTAGGAATAGGGAGTTGAGTGGTTTTTATTGGTACCTCCACTCTTTCTGGCGCGTTTCTGGCCGGATTTAAATATTTTGTAACACCTTTCAGATCAGTAAATGAATCTAGCAGATTATTTGCAAGATGTTGCAAATTAATGATCTTCCGAACTTGAAGTTCAGTCTCATGGGTACGTGGATCAGAGGATGAAATGGCATGAGCATTCCAATCAATTTCCGGGCATTCTTTCTGGTACTTGAAATCTCCCCCTAATGCCGGAAAATGTTCCTCATTAAATATGCAATCAGCGTGACGGTTGTGAACAGATCCCCAGTCAGGGGTTCCAGGTACTTGATAATCGACGGTGATTTGTACCCCACATAGATCCCCAACTTCTTGTGTGGGCCCATAGATGTCTGATGTGGTGGTGAGATCGGGATGTATGCAGCACATCCGAACTTACGCAGATGGGAAATGCTTGGAGGATTTCCACGTACCAATTCCAGAGGGGAAGAACTATGATATGCAGTTGGCCTCAATTGTATCAAGTCAGTAGCGTGTAAAACAACATGACCCCAACAAGAGGTTGGCAAGTTGCAATTCGTCAACAAAGGTCTTGCAATGAGTTTGATCCTCTTAATCAATGCTTCAGCCAAACCATTTTGTGTATGGACATATGGAACAGAGTGCCGAACTTCAATCCCCAAAGCCATTCAATAATCATTGAAAGCATGTGAGAATTCTACAGCATTGTCCATTCAAATTGACTTAATTCGACTTTCAAGATAATGGGCTTGCAACTTAATGAATTGCCTCATTATCTTGGCAAATGCATGGTTTCGTGTGTATAGAAGACACACACATGTGACCATCGTGTAGATGCGTCAATCAGAACCATGAAATACCGGAAAGGTCCGGATAATGGCTGAATGGGACCACAAATGTCTCCTTGAATACGTTCAAGGAACTGAAGTGGTTCAGCCTGTATTTTGAGATGTGAGGGCCTCAAAATTAGCTTTCCCGTGGCACAAGATGTGCACACAAAATCAGAAGATTGAGAAAATTTTGACTCAAGCAAATTATGACCAATGGAATTGCTAGTAATTTTTCTCATCATCCCTATTCCAGGATGGCCTAGGCGATCATGCCAGGTTTGGAATGCATTAACATTCTGAAAAATTACTTTGTATGCAACATGTTCCACGGGTTTGATGTACGTATAGTACAAACCAGACAATAGAGAAGGAATTTTCTCATGTACCTTTTTGCCATATCCGTCATCTTTAGTAAAGAGTAGATACTCCTCTTTGTTGTCTTCATGGGTTTCAATGTGAAAACCATTCTTACGGATATCTCGATAACTGATCAGGGTACGTGATGAGTCGGGATACAATAAAGCATCCTCAATCATCACTTGTGTACCGCTTGGGAGGGTGAATATGGCACGTCCAGTACCAACAATCACTGTATCGCGTCCAATGATAGTTAGAATATCTCCATTCATCTTTTTCAGAGTTTGGAAATATTACGTCTCCCTCACTATGGAGTTTGTGGTACCACTGTCCACAAGGCATAATTCCTCTTCCATCGGATTGTCCCCGTAGAAAACTATATAAAACAAAGATTTTTCAATAAGAAAACCTCATAGTAATATATAGAATACAATCTTTATTATATCAAATGTGCTGATACAATAGAATATAAAGACAACAACAAACTTATGTTCTTATTACAATCATCACAAATGGACATAATTAAGTAGATCACTAAGGAGATTGAGGGACTAGTCGAAGTCACCAAACACGTTGTTTGCGGTGTATTCAATCAACATGTTATCCGCTTCAGTAGGATCCTCAGGCGGATAAGGAACCGTGGTGTTGCTCAGTCCAGGAGGAACATCATGTGAATCACCAGCTCCTTTTGCGCTATCCGGATGAAGGTTGAAGTTGGCTTCAAACCTTTTCCCTTGAGGTGCTTTGCGTCCCTGAGATTGCTAGTTGATGACCCACAAGTATAGGGGATCTATCGTAGTCCTTTCGATAAGTAAGAGTGTCAAACCCAACAAGGAGCAGAAGGAAATGATAAGCGGTTTTCAGCAAGGTATTCTCTGCAAGTACTGAAATAAGTGGTAACAGATAGTTTTGTGATAGGATAAATTGTAATGAGCAATAAGTAACAAAAGTAAATAAAGTGCAGCAAGGTGGCCCAATCCTTTTTTAGCAAAGGACAAGCCGGAACAAACTCTTGTAATAGGAAAAGCGCTCCTGAGGACACATGGGAATATCATCAAGCTAGTTTTCATCACGTTCATATGATTCGCGTTCGATACTTTGATAATTTGATATGTGGGTGGACCGGTGCTTGGGTGTTGTTCTTACTTGAACAACCATCCCACTTATGATTAACCTCTATTGCAAGCATCCGCAACTACAACAAAAGTATTAAGGTAAACCTAACCATAGCATGAAACATATGGATCCAAATCAGCCCCTTACGAAGCAACGCATAAACTAGGGTTTAAGCTTCTGTCACTCTAGCAACCCATCATCTACTTATTACTTCCCAATGCCTTCCTCTAGTCCCAAATAATGGTGAAGTGTTATGTAGTCGACGTTCACATAACACCACTAGAGGCTAGACAGCATACATCTTATCAAAATATCAAACGAATACCAAATTCACATGACTACTAATAGCAAGACTTCTCCCTTGTCCTTAGGAACAAACGTAATTACTCACAAAGCATATTCATGTTCATAATCAGAGGGGTAATAATATGCATATAGGATCTGAACATATGATCTTCCACCAAATAAACCAATTAGCATCAACTACAAGGAGTAATCAACACTACTAGCAACCTACCATCACCAATCCCGGACTTTGAGACAAGAATTGGATACAAGAGATGAACTAGGGTTTGGAGATGAGATGGTGCTGGTGAAGATGTTGATGGAGATTGCCCTCTCCCGATGAGAGGAGCGTTGGTGATGATGATGGTGATGATTTCCCCCCTCCCGGAGGGAAGTATCCCTGGTAGAACAGCTCTGCCGGAGCTCTAGATTGGTTCCACCAAGGTTCCGCCTCGTGGCGGCGAAGTCTCGTCCCAAAAAGTTCCTTCTTATTTTTTTCTCATCGAAAGACTTCATATAGGAGAAGATGGACGTCGAAGAGCCACCAGGGGGCCCACGAGGTAGGGGCGCCCTAGGGGGGGCGCAGTCACGCCCTCGATGCGGCTATATCTCCCACGTGTCGAAGCACGACTTAGAGGCATAACCGCATTGAAAGCAATGTCGCAAGTGAGGTAATATTCACACAACCCATGTAATACATAAGGGAAAGAGATACATAGTTGGCTTACAATCGCCACTTCACACAATTACATGAATAAAGCATTACATCATCCAGATACAATCAAGGTCCGACTATGGAACCAAAATAAAAGAAGAACCCCAAATGCGACAAAGGTCCCCGATCGACCCCAACTGGGCTCCACTACTGATCAACTAGAACGAAACAACACAAAGGGCAAGATCTTCATCGAGCTCCTCCTTGAGCTTGGTTGCGTCATCTGCACGGTAACATAGGCACCTGCAAACTGGTTTTGGAAGTATCTGTGAGCCACGGGGACTCAGCAATCTCGCACCCGCGAGATCAAGACTATTTAAGCTTATAGGAAGGATGGAGTAATGAGGTGGAGCTGCAGCAAGCGACTATCATATATGGTGGCTACAATCGCAAAAGAGAGCGAGAAGAGAGGGCAAAGCACGGTCGATAAAAGTATGATCAAGAAGTGATCCTATAGCAACCTACGTCAAGCATAACTCCAACACCGTGTTCACTTCCCGGACTCCACCGAGAAGAGACCATCACGGTTACACACGCGGTTGATGTATTTTAAATAAGGTCAACTTCGGGTTTTCTACAACCGGACGTTAACAAATTCCCATCTGCCCATAACCGCGGGCACGGCTTTCGAAAGATAATACCCTGCAGGGGTGTCCCAACTTAGCCCATCACAAGCTCTCACGGTCAACGAAGGAATAGACCTCCACCCGAGACGTTCCGATCAGACTCGGTATCCCGGTACAACAAGACATTTCGACAGGGTAAAACTAAACCAGCAACACCGCCCGAATGTGCCGACAAATCCCGATAGGAGCTGCACATATCTCTTTCTCAGGGCACACTCAGATGAGCAATCCGTACAACTAAAACCAAACCCCGAGTTTCCCCGAGGGGGCGCTGCACAGGGCTCTAGTTCGGACCAACACTCAGAGGAGCACTGGCCCGGGGGGGGGGGGGGTTAGAATAAAGATGACCCTTGAGTCTGCAGAACCCAAGGGAAGGTGGTAGGTTGTTAGTGCAAATGGTAAAACCAATGTTGGGCATTGCTGGAAGAGCTTTACTTAAGGCGAACTGTCAAGGGGTTCCCATTATAGCCCAACCGTGTAAGGAACGCAAAATCCGGGAACATAACACCGATATGACGGAAACTAGGGCGGCAAGAGTGGAACAAAACACCAGGCATAAGGCCGAGCCTTCCACCCTTTACCAAGTATATAGATGCATTAATTAAATAAGATATATTGTGATATCCCAACAAGTAAACATGTTCCAACAAGGAACAACATCTCCATGTTCCAACAAGGAACAAACTTCAATCTTCACCTGCAACTAACAACGCTATAAGAGGGGCTAAGCAAAGCGGTAACATAGCCAATCAACGGTTTGCTAGGACATGGTGGGTTAGAGGTTTGACATGGCAATTTGGGAGGCTGACAAGCAAATGGTAGGCATCGTAGCATTGGCATAGCAAAAGAGCGAGCAAACTAGCATAGCAAAGATAGTGGTGAATTCGAGGGTATGATCATCTTGCCTGAGATCCCGCAAGGAAGAAGAACGAATCCAAGAAGAAGACAAACGGTCGTAGACGGACAAATCCTCACAACTCCGGAATGAAACCGAAGCTAACGAGAGAAGCAACCCGGAAAGAAACAAACAACATAGTAAACACACAAGCATAAACAAGTCATGATGCACAAACAAGTATGATGCATGTCCGGTTAAATGAGGCATGGCATGGCAAAGTGCAACAAACAATACTACAAGTTAAGTGGAGCTCAATATGCAATGAGGTGCATGTTGACGGAACACCACATCAATTATTTAGTTATCTCTCGTTTAAGCTACCCAACAATATTAACTGTTGTTAAACATGGCAAGAGGTGAAGCATAATATAAACTATACCATCTAAACAATTTAAATGGGGCCGGATATAAAAACAACAAATCCGGTAAATCCCCATATGCATTTAGCAATTTAATGCAACAACAAGTTTAAACATTTTAAATGTTGTTATCATGATGCGGATGACATATACAAGTTTTATGCAATTTTATGAAAATGTTGACATGAGCATGTTATGAAGCATTTGGTCACCATGGCGGAACAAAAAGGGTGCCACGGCGGCGAAACAAAAATGGTGCCACGGCAACATTCCGGTCCCGGTAACTCATGGAGATACCGGTGCAAAAGGAGGCGTGGGGATGTGCGGAACATGCTAGAGATGGTGGGGTGATCCCGGTTACCGGGTTCCCACGGTTCATCAGCATGGCAAACGAGGAGGAACGTGCATGAAGCAAACGGGCACGGTGCAAACATAGGGTGCATCTCATACAACACATGCATTCGGTCCACAGGCGGCGTCTCGGGGTTATACCTTCGAAGCGTGCGTTTTCGGAGCGGTTCGAGTCATCGAGGGAAGTAGTTGTTCACGGCGAGGTAGAGGTACTCGCGATCTTGGCAACGGTAGTCGTACATGTCCGGAGAGGAACTTGTCGCATCCACGGTATTCGGGCGTAGTGGAAGTAGTTGTTCAATTGTTGTCGTGGGAAGTAGTCGTACACGGCGTCGGTAGTGGTACACGGGTCTTCGAGCGACGGTAGATGAACTTGGCGATCCGAAGGGGTACTTGGCGCATCACCGTGTAGTTGTACATGGTTCAAACAAAGGCATTGACACATCTGGAGGGCATCGAGGGACTCGTCAAGGCCCTGCCTCGGGAGGTCACCGGAGATGCATGGAGGCAGCTCGAGCTGTTGGCTGTTGGTAGTGTGTGCGGGCGGCGTGTGGAGGCGGAGCAGGGAACTTGGCACGACCGAGACAGGGGGCGAGCCGCGCGGTTGGTTGATGGTAGCCGCGGCCATGGTGGTGGTCGCCACAAAGCAGAGGAGGCCGGGACTTGGCGTTGGACGATGCGGTTGGCATCGGCCTTGACGTGCAGCAGGGGAGGTGGAGCTCGTGCTCGAAGAGGAGACCGGCGGCGCGACGCGAGGGGACGCGAGCTCCATGGCAGAGGGAGCGATGACATGCCTGCTCCCCTGCTCGAGATCGAGCGAGGACGAGGGAAGCAGAGGAGGTCGAGGTCGAGGTCGAGGAGGCTGGACATCGGCGGGGCTCGAGACGGGGGCGACGACGTGGATCCGGCGGGGCGGAGCTTGGGGAGGCGACGCCATGGAGGACGGCGATGAAGCGGAGGCGAAGGAGCTGCTCGGCAGCGCTCGCTTCTGGCGGGGTCGAGGGAGGAGCGGGCGGCGGCCTGGCGACGCGGTCCCCGTTGGAGCTCGAGGGAGAGGGCGAGAGGAGGGGGATCGAGCGAGAGATGCGGGGGAACGAGGGAGAGATGGCTCCGGGCGGCGTGAGGGGGGAGAGGGAGACGAGAGGGAGAGATGGGGATCGGGCGCTGCGGCTAGGGTTAGAGGGGCACCGGCTGGGCCTTGGGCCGGCTTAGGTTGGCCGGGCCTAAGAGGCCGGCTGGGATGCAAGGCTCTCTTCTCCCTCTCTAAAGAAAATAAAAACAAAACAGAGATAGGAAAGAAAAGAAAGAGGGGTTAGGGGAAGAAGTAGGACATGGGGATAATTTTTCCGGACTCGCAAAAATGAGTTTGTTCCGAGAAAAATAGAAAGGCCATGATTGAAAGATTAAATTCAAACTCATTTGATTTAAATTCAAATGATTTGAATAGGAAGTGAGGTTTGGGAAGGTCCAAAAATGTTTGGATTTTTGGTGGAGCTCCGGAAAATGATGAAATAAATATTGGCAAGGTTGGAGACCAAACTTGAAGCAGAAAAGGAACGAAATTATTTTGTAAGTGTGTTTTGGTGATTCCAAAATAGTGGAATATTTAATATAGCTCCCTAATATTGGAGGATATGTTATAAAGAGAAGTCACCATGTGAGTCCCTCGATTTAAATGGATCGAAAAATCCATACAATTTATTTAGTTGAGGTTTAAAAAATTAATGATACGATGGCATGATGACATGATGCAATGCACATGATGCAAGGATGAATGCAACAAATAAAACAAATCACACGACGAAACTCGGAATAGCTGGAAGTCTTCTGGAGCGTCGGTCTCGGGGCGTTACAACACTCCACCACTACAAGAGGATCTCGTCCCGAGATCTAGGATGGCACCGGAGAGAAATGGAAGAGGAAGAGAAGAGGTAAAACTAAGTTGCTTCTTTGGCCAATAAGTGAAACCAAAGAACCTTGAGAGGTTGAACAAATTGAAAGAAAGAATACAAAGGAGATGAACGAGATTGCAAACAATCCGTTAGAAAGAGGAACAAGGAACATTACGAGAACTTGAAGGTTGCAAAGACATGAATCAAGAGTTTAATGGACAAGATAGAATTCGAAACCACTCCGGTTAAAACAAGATGAGAGGGGAAGAATTCGGGCAGTACTCTGGTTGAACATGGAAGGAATAGAACATGAACTTGAGAAGATGGGATGTTACTTGATGAAATCAACAACACACTGCCTCCGGAACTATTGAAAGAATGGCACAATGGGTAAGAAGGATTTCAGACAGCTCTCCAGTTGAGGAAGGAGGGAAAACTTGATAAGATTAGAGAACTCGAATGAAAACACGACACTCCGGTTAAATGGATAAGCAAGAAAAGAATACGATCCTCACGAATCGAGATGGTGAGTGAAAATAGCAACGTCACAATGCCTCCGAAAGAAATAATAGAAGATATATCATTGGAATAACAGAATGGAGAAGAAAATGCCAACTTCTGCCACAAATGAGTTTGGAAAGCATCCTTGCAAAGAAGAATTGAACGGAGTTGTTGGAAAATCAACAACGAAAAGCACAAGCTTGTAGTGGGCTTATGGAAAACATCTCAAAATTATGAGGTGACAACCGGCCACTAACGGAAACAATTGCTTGCTTGAGATCAACGAAGAGATGAAAACTTCTTCCACCAAGATGATAAAGAGATAACTTGGATCATTGGCAAGCACCACAAATAGCAACATTCCCAATGGAAGGCTTTTAGGTGAAATATGACACAAGATAACTCCAACAACGAGGTTGATGGATTTAAAAATAACTCATTCTTAACAACATGTGAATCATGGAACATGAACTCAAATTATCAAGAATGACATAATACCACCTCCAAAATATGGTAGAAAGAATTGCACTCCGGATTACCATATGAAGAAAGCTTGAGCTCCTTAGGAAAGAATCTCGATGAAAACTTTGAGAAGGGAATTAAATCCTTGATGAACCATCATGTAGAACCTCCATGAAGAACTCCGGTAAACAAAAGGAATGAAAAGAAAGAGAAATTGAAAACACAAGGTGAATCCTTGCAATGATTTAGATGGATCTCCGTGATAATTAGAGCTTGGAACTCCGGGAAAAAGAGAAGATGAAACAAATGAAACCGAGAATTTTAAGGGCCTCCGGAATAAAGAATTAATCACTTGGATGAACAAGAATAAGAATTATGTTATGCTGATCCTTCACCAATTAAATTGACGACAATCAACGGATTTGGCATACTACTTATTCTCGTAGAAAGGATTAAAAGAGATATAGCGTAAACTTGAGAAGGTCTTCAACGAACCACCGGTAGGATTGGAACAACAAATGAATTGATATGATGAACAAGGAAGAGAGATCTTGAAAGAACCACCATAAGAATTGAAAATGATCGAAGTAGGGGTGCATCACCGGTAAGAATTAGCAAATGAACGAAGGTGCTTGAGACAAACTAGATACATGAGAACAAAGAGATCAAGAACTGATTAGAGGATATTCGATAGATGCACCGGCAAGATAGGAGAATGATAACTGACGGCTGAGAATGAATAAACCTGAATTGATGGACTCCGGATGACAAACTGAGAAGACTCTTGAATATCTCCTGATGGGTGAAAAAGATTCTCACAATCGAAAACAATTATGAGAGGATGGCAACAAGCTAGCACCATGAATCTTGAAGAGAATAGAGCAAGATTAAAGAGAAACTCTTCTTCGGTCTTCAAATGATGAGAATGACAACGAGAAACACCACCAAGAATTATTGAGGCACACCGGAAGAATCAAAAGCGAAGAGGTTGAGCCAACTATGAAAAGAATTTGAAAGATCTTGGAGAAAAGCATTTGACTAATGATAACTCATTCTTACGTCAAACTTGGAGAAGAATTTAGGATAGCTCTGGGAAAATAGAAGAGTCAGGTAAGATCCTGGGAAAAGACCTGTGGGTTAGGGCCCACTCAAAAGAACACCGTTGAAAAGATTTAAAAGAGATGTTGCACCGGTTGAATTAAATGACTTGAATGAGATACCAATCTCGAAAGAGCTTGAACGAATGCAGAGTGGAAACACGAATCTTCGAGATATCTTGAGCACTCCGGAACAATTTAATAGCGAGAGATGGATGATTAAGAGGTGCACCGGCATAAGAAAAGCATTGGAAAAAAAGAAAAGGAGTATGCTTAATACCAAAGCTTGAATTAAATCCACCGGAGAAGAAAAGAACGAGGAATGACGAACTTGAAGCTCCATTAGAATCTTCATGAGAATCACCGGATAAGAACATTGACGGAAAAGAATGGAGAAACTTCCCATCAATAAAATGGATACTTGAAGAAGAAATCTTAGTCCTTGAAGAAAAACAAAAGGGAGGGAGGGTGGGAAAAACAAAGGCAACTTGGAGACGGATGAAACAAACACCGTTGAGAAGAAGTGATAAATGATCTTGCAAATGTTGACGTGAACGGATCCACTTGAGGAGAGACACACCGGTTAAAAAAAGGATTGACAAGACAGACTCGATGATCAAGAAGGATTAGTATTCACATAGGAATATGAGAACACCATTTGGAAAAGGTATGGAATCAACATTTGACTTCGAAGCAACTCGAATACCACAACTCAAAACAAAACAAAGGATTGGCTTGCAAAATAAGCCAGAACAAACATATGATAGAGATTTCGTCCGAAGTTTTCGTGGTGGGGCCTACACGGGCTCGATCGTACAGCACCATCATGTACAAGGCAGTGCACATGACATACGAAGCGTCCCCGAGTCGGCATAGCCAAGGACTCTTTAAGACACAACGAGACCACTGTAAAATCGACCGTGAATAGGCGGACCACTAGACGTCGAACCCCAATTTCATATCATACATCCGTCGGAAAGATATCCTAAGAGCTACTTGAATTCCCACCTAAGAAACTCCCGAAATTTTCAGGTTATGCAATCAGGTGTTGGGGATACAGGGGAAGCATAATATCTCACCCAAAACTAACAAATCCTACATCCAGCTGTATCCATCCTTCAACACATAACCAAAAAACCTTCGGAAATCGTCTACCTCAACCTTCGAAAAGCATCCGTTATACAAGTCATGGCAATACTCCCGTACTCACCTCAGTACTGGGTTATCGGGGTTATCTCACCAACAACTGCATAAAAGATATTTTCGATGTCGGCATACTAAACTCAGGTATTCCAGAACTGCAACGATAAAATTATGACGACAACACCTCAGAGCTCAACTCCCCGGGACACTTCCACTAAACCCTGACAGGAGGCACCAAGACAATGTTCTCATCATAAAACCATCGGAACAATTCCAAGATACCCGCATGATCCTAAATATTTTTTAGTGAAATTTGAGAAGAGAAGAGTCAAAACTCTACGTCAGGATGCCTTACCAGAGCGATGAAGAGACTGGGGAGTAAAAAGAATTCCTAACTCTCCGATATATATAATCCTAAATGACTCAAAATATTTTTCTAGACACAACTCGGCCGCTAAAAACGATCAAGCAGTGGGGCTCCTAAGGTCGAGGAAGGCTCTGATTACCAACTTGTCACGCCCTCGATGCGGCTATATCTCCCACGTGTCGAAGCACGACTTAGAGGCATAACCGCATTGAAAGCAATGTCGCAAGTGAGGTAATCTTCACACAACCCATGTAATACATAAGGGAAAGAGATACATAGTTGGCTTACAATCGCCACTTCACACAATTACATGAATAAAGCATTACATCATCCAGATACAATCAAGGTCCGACTACGGAACCAAAATAAAAGAAGAACCCCAAATGCGACAAAGGTCCCAGATCGACCCCAACTGGGCTCCACTACTGATCAACTAGAACGAAACAACACAAAGGGCAAGATCTTCATCGAGCTCCTCCTTGAGCTTGGTTGCGTCATCTGCACGGTAACATAGGCACCTGCAAACTGGTTTTGGAAGTATCTGTGAGCCACGGGGACTCAGCAATCTCGCACCCGCGAGATCAAGACTATTTAAGCTTATAGGAAGGATGGAGTAATGAGGTGGAGCTGCAGCAAGCGACTAGCATATATGGTGGCTACAATCGCAAAAGAGAGCGAGAAGAGAGGGCAAAGCACGGTCGATAAAAGTATGATCAAGAAGTGATCCTATAGCAACCTACGTCAAGCATAACTCCAACACCGTGTTCACTTCCCGGACTCCGCCGAGAAGAGACCATCACGGTTACACACGCGGTTGATGTATTTTAAATAAGGTCAACTTCGGGTTTTCTACAACCGGACGTTAACAAATTCCCATCTGCCCATAACCGCGGGCACGGCTTTCGAAAGATAATACCCTGCAGGGGTGTCCCAACTTAGCCCATCACAAGCTCTCACGGTCAACGAAGGAATAGACCTCCACCCGAGACGTTCCGATCAGACTCGGTATCCCGGTACAACAAGACATTTCGACAGGGTAAAACTAAACCAGCAACACCGCCCGAATGTGCCGACAAATCCCGATAGGAGCTGCACATATCTCTTTCTCAGGGCACACTCAGATGAGCAATCCGTACAACTAAAACCAAACCTCGAGTTTCCCCGAGGGGGCGCTGCACAGGGCTCTAGTTCGGACCAACACTCAGAGGAGCACTGGCCCGGGGGGGGTTAGAATAAAGATGACCCTTGAGTCTGCAGAACCCAAGGGAAGGTGGTAGGTTGTTAGTGCAAATGGTAAAACCAATGTTGGGCATTGCTGGAAGAGCTTTACTTAAGGCGAACTGTCAAGGGGTTCCCATTATAGCCCAACCGTGTAAGGAACGCAAAATCCGGGAACATAACACCGATATGACGGAAACTAGGGCGGCAAGAGTGGAACAAAACACCAGGCATAAGGCCGAGCCTTCCACCCTTTACCAAGTATATAGATGCATTAATTAAATAAGATATATTGTGATATCCCAACAAGTAAACATGTTCCAACAAGGAACAACATCTCCATGTTCCAACAAGGAACAAACTTCAATCTTCACCTGCAACTAACAACGCTATAAGAGGGGCTAAGCAAAGCGGTAACATAGCCAATCAACGGTTTGCTAGGACATGGTGGGTTAGAGGTTTGACATGGCAATTTGGGAGGCTGACAAGCAAATGGTAGGCATCGTAGCATTGGCATAGCAAAAGAGCAAGCAAACTAGCATAGCAAAGATAGTGGTGATTTTGAGGGTATGATCATCTTGCCTGAGATCCCGCAAGGAAGAAGAACGAATCCAAGAAGAAGACAAACGGTCGTAGACGAACAAATCCTCACAACTCCGGAACGAAACCGAAGCTAACGAGAGAAGCAACCCGGAAAGAAACAAACAACATAGTAAACACACAAGCATAAACAAGTCATGATGCACAAACAAGTATGATGCATGTCCGGTTAAATGAGGCATGGCATGGCAAAGTGCAACAAACAATACTACAAGTTAAGTGGAGCTCAATATGCAATGAGGTGCATGTTGACGGAACACCACATCAATTATTTAGTTATCTCTCGTTTAAGCTACCCAACAATATTAACTGTTGTTAAACATGGCAAGAGGTGAAGCATAATATAAACTATACCATCTAAACAATTTAAATGGGGCCGGATATAAAAACAACAAATCCGGTAAATCCCCATATGCATTTAGCAATTTAATGCAACAACAAGTTTAAACATTTTAAATGTTGTTATCATGATGCGGATGACATATACAAGTTTTATGCAATTTTATGAAAATGTTGACATGAGCATGTTATGAAGCATTTGGTCACCATGGCAGAACAAAAAGGGTGCCACGGCGGCGAAACAAAAATGGTGCCACGGCAACATTCCGGTCCCGGTAACTCATGGAGATACCGGTGCAAAAGGAGGCGTGGGGATGTGCGGAACATGCTAGAGATGGTGGGGTGATCCCGGTTACCGGGTTCCCACGGTTCATCAGCATGGCAAACGAGGAGGAACGTGCATGAAGCAAACGGGCATGGTGCAAACATAGGGTGCATCTCATACAACACATGCATTCGGTCCACGGGCGGCGTCTCGGGGTTATACCTTCGAAGCGTGCGTTTTCGGAGCGGTTCGAGTCATCGAGGGAAGTAGTTGTTCACGGCGACGGTAGAGGTACTCGCGATCTTGCCAACGGTAGTCGTACATGTCCGGAGAGGAACTTGTCGCATCCACAGTATTTGGGCGTAGTGGAAGTAGTTGTTCAATTGTTGTCGTGGGAAGTAGTCGTACACGGCGTCGGTAGTGGTACACGGGTCTTCGGGCGACGGTAGATGGTACATGAACTTGGCGATCCGAAGGGGTACTTGGCGCATCACCGTGTAGTTGTACATGGTTCAAACAAAGGCATTGACACATCTGGAGGGCATCGAGGGACTCGTCAAGGCCCTGCCTCGGGAGGTCACCGGAGATGCATGGAGGCAGCTCGAGCTGCTGGCTGTTGGTAGCGTGTGCGGGCGGCGTGTGGAGGCGGAGCAGGGAACTTGGCACGACCGAGACAGGGGGCGAGCCGCGCGGTTGGTTGATGGTAGCCGCGGCCATGGTGGTGGTCGCCACAAAGCAGAGGAGGCCGGGACTTGGCGTTGGACGATGCGGTCGGCATCGGCCTTGACGTGCAGCAGGGGAGGTGGAGCTCGTGCTCGAAGAGGAGACCGGCGGCGCGACGCGAGGGGACGCGAGCTCCATGGCAGAGGGAGCGATGACGTGCCTGCTCCCCTGCTCGAGATCGAGCGAGGACGAGGGAAGCAGAGGAGGTCGAGGTCGAGGTCGAGGAGGCTGGACGTCGGCGGGCTCGAGACGGGGGCGACGACGTGGATCCGGCGGGGCGGAGCTTGGGGAGGCGACGCCATGGAGGACGGCGATGAAGCGGAGGCGAAGGAGCTGCTCGGCAGCGCTCGCTTCTGGCGGGGACGAGGGAGGAGCGGGCGGCGGCCTGGCGACGCGGTCCCCGTTGGAGCTCGAGGGAGAGGGCGAGAGGAGGGGGATCGAGCGAGAGATGCGGGGGAACGAGGGAGAGATGGCTCCTGGCGGCGCGAGGGAGGAGAGGGAGACGAGAGGGAGAGATGGGGATCGGGCGCTGCGGCTAGGGTTAGAGGGGCACCGGCTGGGCCTTGGGCCGGCTTAGGTTGGCCGGGCCTAAGAGGCCGGCTGGGCTGCAAGGCTCTCTTCTCCCTCTCTAAAGAAAATAAAAATAAAATAGAGATAGGAAAGAAAAGAAAGAGGGGTTAGGGGAAGAAGTAGGACATGGGGATAATTTTTCCGGACTCGCAAAAATGAGTTTGTTCCGAGAAAAATAGAAAGGCCATGATTGAAAGATTAAATTCAAACTCATTTGATTTAAATTCAAATGATTTGAATAGGAAGTGAGGTTTGGGAAGGTCCAAAAATGTTTGGATTTTTGGTGGAGCTCCGGAAAATGATGAAATAAATATTGGCAAGGTTGGAGACCAAACTTGAAGCAGAAAAGGAACGAAATTATTTTGTAAGTGTGTTTTGGTGATTCCAAAATAGTGGAATATTTAATATAGCTCCCTAATATTGGCGAATTGTTATAAAGAGAAGTCACCATGTGAGTCCCTCGATTAAAATGGATCGAAAAATCCATACAATTTATTTAGTTGAGGTTTTAAAAATTAATGATATGATGGCATGATGACATGATGCAATGCACATGATGCAAGGATGAATGCAACAAATAAAACAAATCACACGACGAAACTCGGAATAGCTGGAAGTCTTCTGGAGCGTCGGTCTCGGGGCGTTACAGGCGCCCCCACCCTCGTGAGCAGGGTGTGGGCCCCCTGGCCTTCATCTTTGGCGTGGAGTTTTCTTTATTTATTTTAAGATGTTCCGTGGAGTTTCAGGACTTTTGGAGTTGCGCAGAATAGGTCTCTAATATTTGCTCCTTTTCCAGCCCAGAATTCCAGCTGTCGGCATTCTCCCTCCTTATGTAAACCTTGTAAAATAAGAGAGAATAGCCATAAGTATTGTGACATAAAGTGAAATAACAGTCCATGATGCAATAAATATCGATATAAAAGCATGATGCAAAATGGACATATCAACTCCCCCAAGCTTAGACCTCGCTTGTCCTCAAGCGAAAAGCCGATAACAATAAATATGTCCTCATGTTTAGAGGTAGAGGCATCGATAAAAATAAAATACGGACATGAAGGCATCATGATTATTCTCATAACAACAGCATGTATAGATTTTGTCATATGATTACTTATGTTCAAGTGATGATCTATTCATAATGCAAAAGTATAAATCATAAACCTTATTGGGCTCCGACAAACTATAATCTCAGTCATTGAAGCAATTGCAATTTATCATAACATCGGAAAGAGTCTATGTCAGAGCTAAAAAGCAAGTCCACATACTCAATTATCATTTAGTCCTCCATAATTGCTAACACTCATGCGATACTTGTGGTTACGGAGTTTTAATCGGACACAGAGAAAGATAGGGGCTTATAGTTTTGCCCCACAACCTTTTACCTCAAGGGTAATGTCAACAATAATGGTTCATGCTCCCCTACATCCAATTAGATATATATATATATATGTATATATATATATATATATATATATATATATATCATGTTCTTTCCAACATGCTGAGCTTGCCAAAGGATAAAATGAAAAAGAAAAGGTGAAGATCACCATGACTCTTGCATAAGGTATAAGATAATAATAAAGGATAGGCCCTTCGCAGAGGGAAGCAGAGGTTGCCATGCGCTTTTATGGTTGGATGCATAAAATCTCAATGCGAAACAACGTCACTTTATATTGCCCCTTGTGATATGAACCTTTATTATGAAGTCCGTCGCTTTTATTACTTCCACATCATAAGATCGTATAAAGCTTATTTATCTCACACCAATCAATCATACATATTTAGAGCAATTTTTATTGCTTTGCACCGATGACAACTTACTTGAAGGATCTTACTCAATCCATAGGTAGATATGGTGGACTCTCATGGCAAAACTGGTTTAAGGGTATTTGGAAGCATAAGTAGTATTTCTACTTGGTGCTGAGAATTTGGCTAGCATGAGGGGGAAAGGCAAGCTCAACAAGTTAGAGGATCCATGACAACATACTTTATCTCAGATATAAGAAAGACATAACTCATTACGTTGTCTTCCTTGTCCAACATCAACCCTTTAGCATGTCATATTTTAATGAGTGCTCCCAATCATAAAAGATGTCAATGATAATATATCTATATGTGAAAACCTCTCTTTCCTTATTACTTCCTATTAATTGCAACAATGACCAAAGCTATGTTTGCCAACTCCCAACAACTTTTAATCATCATACTCTTTCTATGTGAAGTCATTACTCTCAATAAGATCAATATGAACTCTTTATTTCTTTTTATTCTTTTCTCTTTTCTTTTATTCACCCAAGATCATGGAAAAATAATCAAGCCCTTGACTCAACACTAATCTTTATTATATATAGCTCACGGACTCGATTACAAAGAGAGATCATAAAGCAAACTCAAAACTAGATCATGCCATAAACTTTATTCTACTAGATCAAGATACTACTAATAGGATCGAACTAAGAAAAACGGTAAAGATAAGAGTTGTGATTATGATACGATACCGGGGCACCTCCCCCAAGCTTGGCAGTTTCCAAGGGGAGTGCCCATACCCATGTGATTATATCTCCTTTGTCGGTGAAGAAGGTGGAGGTGGCGGATAATCGCACATCGAGCGTAAGAGGTCCTCCAACTTGCGAATAATGCCCTTGAGTGCAACAATATGCTCCTTCAACAAAATATTTTCTTGTGTGAGATACTTGTTTTGTATATGAGCTAACTCAATCATCTTGAAAGCTTCGATCTCAGTTGGGGTAAGAAGGTTATGATCAAGTTGGAGGGTGTCTTTTGCTGCTGGAGCTTGATCCTCTGTGGCCTTCTTGATCCTTTCATCCTTGTTGACCCTCATGGGTTCTTCCCTCTTCAGATCTATCTTCATTAGCCAAGCATCATTGTCACCATTGTTGGAGGAGGGAGACGACATGATGCCTAGCCTAGAAAACCCTGACAGAAAACAGCTCGAAACAAGAACAGAGGAGGTTTGCGTGATACGGGAGTCAAAACCTTCGGGAGGTTATATAATGAATTTTTACCGACCGAAATACGTATCATGCAAGAAAATGGAGTCCGAAAGGCACACGAGGTGCTCACGAGGTAGGGGGCGCGCCCACCACCCTCGTGGGGCCCTCGTGTCCTTCCCGGACTGCTACTTATTTTTCTATTTTTCTAAATATTCCAAAACGGAGAAATATTGCCTTAAAAATTGTTTTGGAGTCGGTTTACTTACCGTACCACATACCTATTCCTTTTCGGAGTCTGAAATGTTCCGGAAAGTGTCCCTTATGTATTCCTCCGGGGTTACGGTTTCAATAATATTGGTTTCAACATTTATGGGATTACCTGAGATATAATGTTTAATTCTTTGACAATTTACCACCTTCGGATTTGTGCCTTCAAAGTTGTTGATCTTTATGGCACCAGAACGATAGACCTCTTCGATAACGTAGGGGCCTTCCCATTTAGAGAGAAGTTTTCCTGCAAAAAGTCTTAAACAAGAGTTGTATAGCAATACATAATCACCTACATTAAACTCACGCTTTTGTATCCTTTTGTCATGCCATCTTTTAACTTTTTCTTTAAACAACTTGGCATTTTCATAAGCTTGGGTTCTCCATTCATCAAGTGAGCTAATATCAAATAACCTCTTCTCACCAGCAAGTTTAAAATCATAGTTGAGCTCTTTAATAGCCCAATACGCCTTATGTTCTAGTTCGAGAGGTAAGTGACATGATTTTCCGTAAACCATTTTATACGGAGACAGACCCATAGGATTTTTGTATGCAGTTCTATAAGCCCATAATGCATCATCAAGTTTCTTGGACCAATTCTTTCTAGACCTATTAACAGTCTTTTGCAAAATTAATTTGAGCTCTCTATTGCTCAACTCTACTTGACCACTAGACTGAGGGTGATAAGGAGATGCAATTCTATGATTAACATCATATTTAGCAAGCATTTTATGGAAAGCACCATGAATAAAGTGTGAACCACCATCAGTCATTAAATATCTAGTGACTCCAAACCTCGGAAAAATAACTTCTTTAAGCATTTTAATAGAAGTGTTATGATCGGCACTACTAGTTGGAATAGCTTCTACCCACTTAGTAACGTAATCAACAGCAACTAAAATATGTGTGTATCCATTAGAGGCAGGAAAAGGTCCCATATAATCAAAGCCCCAAACATCAAACGGTTCAATAACAAGAGAATAATTCATAGGCATTTCTTGACGTCTACTAATATTACCAATTCTTTGGCATTCGTCACAAGACAAGACAAACTTACGGGCATCCTTGAAGAGAGTAGGCCAATAAAAACCAGATTGCAATACCTTATGTGCAGTTCTATCTCCAGCGTGGTGTCCTCCATAAGCCTCGGAATGACACTTGCGTAGGATCTATTCCTGTTCATGCTCAGGTACACAACGTCTAATAACACCATCTACTCCTTCTTTATAAAGATGTGGATCATCCCAAAAGTAATGTCTTAAATCATAGAAAAACTTTTTCTTTTGTTGGTATGTGAATCTAGGTGGTATAAACTTAGCAACAATATAATTAGCATAATCAGCATACCATGGAGTACTACGAGAAGTACTTATAACATTTAATTGTTCATCAGGAAAGCTATCATTAATAGGTAGTGGGTCATCAAGAACATTCTCTAACCTAGACAAGTTGTCTGCAACGGGGTTCTCAGCTCCCTTTCTATCAACAATATGCAAATCAAATTCTTGTAGCAAGAGAATCCATCTAATAAGTCTAGGTTTAGCATCTTTCTTTTCCATAAGGTATCTAATAGCAACATGATCAGTTTGAATAGTTACTTTAGAATCAACAATATAAGGTCTGAACTTATCACAAGCAAATACAATTGCTAAAAGCTCCTTTTCAGTAGTAGCATAATTTCTTTGAGCATTGTCTAGAGTCTTACTAGCATAATGAATAACATTTAATTTCTTATCAACTCTTTGCCCTAGAACAACACCTACATCATAATCACTAGCATCACACATAATTTCAAAGGGTAAATTCCAATCAGGTGGCTGAACAACAGGTGCAGAGACTAATGCTTCCTTAAGTATTTCAAATGCTTCTACACAATCATCATCAAAGAAAAATGGTATATCTTTTTGCAATAAATTAGTCAGAGGCCGAGAAATTTTTGAGAAGTCCTTAATGAACCTCCTCTAAAATCCGGCGTGACCAAGGAAACTTCTTATACCTTTGTTGTCCTTGGGACATGGCATCTTTTCAATAGCATCAACCTTGGCTTTATCAACTTCAATACCTCTTTCAGAAACTTTGTGCCCCAAGACAATACCTTCATTAACCATAAAGTGGCACTTTTCCCGATTCAAGACAAGATTAGTTTCTTCACATCTCTGCAAAACTCGATCAAGATTGCTCAAGCAATCATCAAAAGAGGAACCATAGACGGAAAAGTCGTCCATGAAAACCTCACAAATCTTTTCACAAAAGTCAGAGAATATAGCCATCATGCATCTTTCAAAGGTAGCAGGTGCATTACATAAACCAAAAGGCATACGTCTATAAGCAAAAGTACCAAAAGGGCATGTAAAAGTAGTCTTTGATTGATCTCTAGCCGACACAAGTATTTGAGAGAAACCAGAATAACCATCTAGAAAGCAATAGTGTGTATGTTTACATTATCTTTCTAGCATTTGATCAATAAAAGGTAAGGGGTAATGATCTTTCTTAGTAGCTTTATTTAATTTGCGGAAATCAATTACCATCCTATAACCTGTGATAATTCTTTGTGGAATCAATTCATCTTTATCATTAGGAACAACAGTAATACCTCCCTTCTTAGGGACACAATGGACAGGACTTACCCACTCACTATTAGCAACGGGATAGATTATACCTGCCTCCAGAAGCTTGAGTATTTCTTTTCTTACCACTTCTTTCATTTTAGGAGTCAAACGTCATTGAGGATCACGAACTGGTTTGGCATCTGCTTCCAAATTTATTTTATGTTGACATAGAGTGGGACTAATGCCCTTAAGATCATCAAGAGTATATCCAATAGCAGCACGATGCTTCTTCAGAGTTTTCAATAATCTTTCTTCTTCATGCTCTGAAAGGTTAGCACTAATAATAACAGGATATATCTTCTTTTCATCAAGATAAGCATATTTAAGATTATCAGACAAAGGTTTAAGCTGAAACACGGGATCACCCTTGGGTGGAGGAG
Organism: Triticum aestivum; assembly: GCF_018294505.1. Classification (NCBI taxonomy): domain Eukaryota; kingdom Viridiplantae; phylum Streptophyta; class Magnoliopsida; order Poales; family Poaceae; genus Triticum; species Triticum aestivum. Next base: position 604,163,615 of record NC_057800.1, read on the forward strand.
GATCCCCTAAAATTTCAACAGGCAAATTGTGTTGCAGAATAGGTTCCTGTTTAAAGAATACTTCATCTATTTCCCTTCTTTCATTCATGAACATATCATTTTCATGGTCTAGCAAATAATGTTCTAAAGGATCACTAGGAGGTATGGCAATAGAAGCAAGACCAATAATTTCATCCTTACTAGGTAATTCTTCCTCACGATGTTGTTTACTAAATTTAGAGAAATTAAACTCATGAACCATATCACCTAAGCCAATAGTAACAACATTCTTTTCGCAATCTATCCTAGCATTAACAGTGTTCAAGAAGGGTCTACCAAATATAATGGGACAAAAGCTATCTTGCGGAGAAGTAAGAACAAGAAAATCAGCAGGATATTTAGTTTTCCCACACACTACTTGAACATCTCTAACAATTCCAATTGGTGAAATAGTATCTCTATTGGCAGGTTTAATTGTGACATCAATACCTTCTAACTCAGCAGGTGCAATTTCATTCTTAATTTCTTCGTATAAAGTATGTGGTATAACACTAGCACTCGCACCCATATCACATAAGCCATGATAACAATGATCTCCTATTTTAACAGAAATAACAGGCACGCCTACCACAGGTCTATGTTTATCTTTAGCACAAGGTTTAGCAATTCTAGCAGTTTCACCTTCGAACTGAATAACATGCCCATCAATATTATCAGACAAGAGATCTTTAACAATAGCAATATTAGGTTCTACTTTAACTTGCTCATGAGGTGTATAAGTTCTAATATTGCTTTTATGAACAACAGTTGAAGCTTTAGCATGATCCTTTATTCTAACAGGGAAAGGTGGTTTCTCAATATAAGAAGTAGGAACAATAGGATCATTATAAGTGACAGTCTTTTCTTCAACTTTAATAGGTGCAGCTACTTTTACTTCTATGGGAGGATGATATTTAAACCACTTCTCCTTAGGGAGATCAACATAAGTAGCAAAAGATTCACAAAAAGAAGCTACTATCTCAGAGTCAAGTCCATATTTAGTGCTAAACTTACGGAAAATATCGGTGTCCATAAAATATTTAACACAATCAAACTTAGGCGTCATACCTGACTCTTTACCTTCGTAGAGGTCCCAATCTTCAGAGTTGCGTTTAATTCTATCCAATAAATTCCATCTGAATTCAATAGTCTTCATCATAAAAGAGCCAGCATAAGAAGTATCGAGCATGGTTTGATTATTATGAGAAAGCCGAGCATAAAAACTTTGCATAATTATTTCTCTCGAGAGCTCATGATTGGGGCATGAATATAACATTGATTTAAGCCTCCCCCAAGCTTGAGCGATGCTTTCTCCTTCGCGAGGCCAGAAATAATATATATATAATTGCGATCATGATGAACAAGATGCATAGGGTAATACTTTTGATGAAATTCTAATTTCAATCTTTTATAGTTCATATCATCACATAGCCTATACCATATCAATGTGTCTCCCTTCAAAGATAAAGGGAAGACCTTCTTCTTAGCAACATCATCGGGTATACCTGCAAGCTTAAATAATCCACAAACTTCATCCACATATATTAAGTGCTCATCAGGATGCTTTGTTCCATCTCCTGTAAAAGGGTTAGCTAGCAGTTTTTCCATCATACCCGAAGGAAATTCAAAAGGAGTTTCATTTTCAATAGGTTCAGTAGGTTGAGGAGCAACTCTTTGCTCTACTGGACGGGGTGAAGATACCCCGAACAAGCCCCTCAGAGAATTACTTTCCATAGTAGCAAGTGACAGTAAATTTCAGCACACTATATAAATTTTTCCTTACCAAATTCCACCTACCAAAGGCGCTACACTCCCCGGCAACGGCACCAGAAAAGAGTCTTGATGACCCACAAGTATAGGGGATCTATCGTAGTCCTTCCGATAAGTAAGAGTGTCGAACCCAGCGAGGAGCAGAAGGAAATGATAAGCGGTTTTCAGCAAGGTATTCTCTACAAGTATTGAAATAAGTGGTAACAGATAGTTTTGTGATAGGATAAATTGTAATGACCAACAAGTAACAAAAGTAAATAAAGTGCAGCAAGGTGGCCCAATCCTTTTTGTAGCAAAGGACAAGCCGAAATAAACTCTTATAATAGGAAAAGTGCTCCTGAGGACACATGGGAATATCGTCAAGCTAGTTTTCATCACGTTCATATGATTCGCGTTTGATACTTTGATAATTTGATATGTGGGTGGACCGGTGCTTGGGTGTTGTTCTTACTTGAACAAGCATCCCACTTATGATTAACCTCTATTGCAAGCATCCGCAACTACAACAAAAGTATTAAGGTAAACCTAACTGTCGGTGTCAAAACCGGCGGATCTCGGGTAGTGGGTCCCGAACTGTGCGTCTAGGATGGATGGTAACAGGGGGCAGGGAACACGATGTTTTACCCAGGTTCGGGCCCTCTTGATGGAGGTAAAACCCTACGTCCTGCTTGATTAATATTGATGATATGGGTAGTACAAGAGTAGATCTACCACGAGATCAAGGAGGCTAAACCCTAGAAGCTAGCCTATGGTATGATTGTTGTAGATGGAGTTTATTGCCTATGGACTACAACCCTCCAGTTTATCTAGACACAGGATAGGGTTAGGGTTACATAGAGTCGGTTACAATGGTAGGAGATCTTGAATATCCGCATCGTCAAGCTTGCCTTCCACGCCAAGGAAAGTCCCATCTGGACACGGGACAAAGTCTTCAATCTTGTATCTTCATAGTCCAAGAGTCCGGCTGAAGGTATAGTCCGGCTACCCGAACACCCCCTAATCCAGGACTCCCTCAGTAGCCCCTGAACCAGGCTTCAATGACGACGAGTCCGGCGCGCAAATTTTCTTCGGCACTGCAAGGCGGGTTCCTCCTCCAAGTCCTTCATAGAAGATTGTAAACACCAAGAGTAGTGTCCGGCTCTGCAAAATAAGCTTCCACATATTGCCATAGAGAGAATAATATTAACACAAATCAAATCTGCTGACGTATTCCACAGTGCGTCATCACACTACAACCAAGTCCTTTAGTTGAATCGATTTCACTTTTCCACCTCAGCGTGTTTTGCGAGGCAGTTTCCTTGGCACGTCTTGTCAAAGCAGAGATCGTGTGCCCCCCTTTTACGGGATTCTCATCAATACAGACGTGGGTAACCCAATCGTGCCCGTTAGCATGTTTTCTCGATTAAAGATGAGTCCCAAACGGTTACGGGGAGGGCTCCTGGTATTCAACCTTTTATAAAGAGACCAGTGCCTTACTCCTTTTCTCCAATCCCAAAATGAGTTCGCCCGTCGCCTCGAGTTCCAACACCCTAGGCTCCAGATTCCGAGCGCCTCAGACCTTCGACAATGTCCGGTTCTGACCTTCAAGGCCGATGGATGCCCTCCTCCGTCACGGAGGAGGACGTGCTAAAGTTGAGAGAGGCTAAGTTCTTGACCGCCGAAATTTCGCACAGGTTGCCTGCTCAAAGGCAGGCTATCCCCAGTCCCCAGCCCGGTGAGAGCGTAGTGTTCGTGTCTCACTTCCTTCGGGGGTTAGGCTTCCCGATGGATCCCTTTGTGAGGGGACTGTTGTTTTATTACGGGCTGGAATTTCATGACTTAGCTCCGGAGTCCATCCTCCATATCTCCTCGTTTATCGTTGTATGCGAAGCGTTCCTCCGTGTTACCCCTCACTTCGGATTATGGCTCAAGACTTTCAAAGTGGAGCCGAAGATGATCAAGGGACGGCACACAGAGTGCGGAGGCGCTGTTATAAGCAAAAATAATGATGCTCCATGGCCCGAGGGCTCTTTTCAAGAGGAGCTAGGCTTGTGGCAACGAGAGTGGTTTTATATCACCACTCCCCAGAGCACCAAGTGGGTTGCGCTTCCTGCCTTTCACTCAGGTCCCCCACCACGGCTAGCATCGTGGGTTAACAGAGGGTTAGATTGGGGTTTGCCCAAAGACGTGCCCTTGTTACAGGGCTGCATTAAGGATCTCTTGGAAGGAGACCTCAGCCTGGTCAAGGTGACGCAGGTCATGCTGATTCGCTGAATATTGCCCGGCAAATGTCGTTCCCTTCGCCTGTGGGAGTTTAATCCAGAGGGACCACGAGCTCTCCAGAATTTTATGGGCGCAACGCCCGCGGAGATGTATAAACTATTCTTCGGATCACAAGAGATGTGTCCGGATTTAACCGAGGACGCAGGCCTAAGCTGCAATTGCCCGGATACTCAAGTAAGCAACCTTGTGCCCGGACCTTATATCCGTATAATTGTCATAAACTTGCCCCTAAAAGAGTCGTCCTTTTAAACAGGAGTGGATAGCGGAGGCAAAGCTGATCAGGTGTCCGGCTCCCCTTCCTGAAACCAAGCCCGATCCCGTGCTGGTCAGGATGCTGGAGATAATGCCTTTGGAGGGAAGCAAGGGGGAGGACAAGGAAACTATGGCCTCCTCGAAGGAGGCTGCTCCGAAGGGAGGAACCGACAATTCCTCTCCTAAGGGGAAGAAGAGACCCGCCTCTGATGACCCGGAAACCATGGCCTCGAAGCGGGGGGAAAAAATCCTCGTCAGAGGGTCCGACGCCGGGGAGTTCCTTGGCCGGACTACGCCCTCAAGGGGATCAGCCCTCCAGCGAGCCGTAAGTAGAGAAAGATTTTCCTTTTGAGGGATGAGGGAAATCCTTGATTTATATCTAAGAAGATTAACCGAATTTTTACCTTGTAGCTCGGACCTCAGCCCTTCTCAGCAGAGCTCGTCTTCGGGGGATCTCCTTCCGGAGATGATGGAGAGCGGGATGCCTCCCCCTGCCGTGCCGCCTAGCGAGGCGGGCGACCCTGAGGTGTCGTCGCGGAGGGTTTCTCTGAATCCGGCAGGGGCGGAAGATAGTTATGTGGCCCCCCCGAGGTTCTCCGCGTCCGGCCTTCGAAAGAGGTCGTGGGACAAGTCCGGCACCGTATGGTGCTCGGCCGAAGGAGCTAAAGATTCTGCTGGGGCAAGCTTCTATCTCGGAGGAGCACCGTGCATTGATGGGCACGGTGATTGAAAGGATCTCATCCGTAGAGAGCGGATTGCATGAGGCCGTCAAAAGTTTACTGACGGGTTTTGAGGTACATTAGATAATGTACACTTTTGTCAGTTGCGCATGAATAAGATGCGCCCTGTGTAGATAGTAGCCCCTGAGACTCTGCGCGTCGTCAAGAAATGACGGCACGCGGAGGATCATAATCCCAAGTCTAAGATGTCGCCTTTGAATGTAGGCGGCAGGGTGTCCGGAATCGAGCCGAACTGATGATTTTGCCGAACTAAAGCGGCAACTGGACGTGGCAGATGCTGACATCGCGCTTGTCAGCAAGCGGCTTGATGAGGCTCAAGGTATGTAATTCCTCGGGCAGCATCAGGTAAGAAGAGTTTTATGCCAGTGTCTTACGATGTGTGTGCTTGACGCAGATGGTGCGGCCGCCGTGGAGAGTCTTAGGGCAGAACTTGCCCGAGCTAAAGAACAAGCCAGAGAAAGTGATGCGGCTGCCAAGAAAGCCCTTGAAGAGCTGAGAGCCGAACAGGCTGCTCATTGCCGAAGCAAGGAAGAGATGGCCGAGATGGCTGAAAAGTTAAAGAGTGCTGCAGACCGTTGCAGACTTCTTGAGAAAGAAGACCAGGCGAAACAGACGGACTTAGAGAAGGCCGTTGCCAATGCCAAGGACGCGCGCTCTGCAATGAGAGCTGCGAAGGAGGAGCTGCGTCAGGCCGAACAGATTGCGGCTGGAAAGCCCTTTATGCTGCGAAGGAAATTTTGCGATCCGAAGTTTGCTCCGTTGGACCGGATGTGGAGTGTGGAGGATACCTATCTGAATTTGGCAGCGAGTGCTGCTGATGCGACCGAACACTTTCGAGATCAGAAAGATCACGAAGTGGAAAAGCTTTTCTGGTCGCAGTTTCACAATCCAGAGCGTCCACTGGCAGTGGACGATCATTTGGCTCAATGGGACGAACTGAATAGGTTGTCCGGACTCACCATGAAGTACGTCATGGGTCATCTGTGGCCGGGGAGATCGGAGCCGAAGAGTTATTTCAGCTTGGTGCAGCAATTCCTTGACGCGGTGTCGCGTATTAATGCAATGAAGAGGTCAACATGCATAAAGGGCGCAAGGATGGCTCTTGCCCGTGTCAAGACATACTGGGCAGAGATGGAGACCACCCTTGTTGCGTCCCGAGATTCGGACAAAAGCCGAGTACCCTCCGAGCACTATTTTCAGGAAGTCCTTGAAGGCGCTCGTGTAATAGAGACGTAGTGCTCGAAAGATGCTATGTTATGATAGCATATGTAATTATAAAGTAATATTTTGATAAACTGCAGTGGCCTTTTTATACTTGTGCCTTCAAGTATTGGGAACACCTCCTGTGCGGCCGTTTTAAGATATATATATACAAAATCTGAAAGATGGCAGTCATTGGCTTCAGCCCCCACGCACATAGTGTGGGGGTGCTTGCAGAAGACGCATTTTCACACTTAACCCAACGTCTTGGTCCTACAAAGGAGGTGATAGCGCAGCGGGCCAGGCAACCGGACTATAATGCTTTAACACTTTCACTTAGTCATAGGAGCTTGACAGTGAGACTATTTAGGTAGCCTCTTGGTGGCGACTACGCTCGCCCGAGTTCGGGGCGCGTATGTGCCTGACCGGGAAGCGGCCCTTCGTTAAAGCGGAGGAATCCAATAGATTCCGATAGGTCGTCGAGTGGCTGACCAGTCTCACGCTACATCATGACAGTCAGTTTTCGGCTTTCTCTACTGAGGTGCTCGCCCGGCCGAACCAGGGCACAATCGCAGTAGTTCTCCTGGTGCTACCTTAGCCGATAGAGCAGAACGTAAGGTAGCCGAACTCAGGAGCCGGGCAACCCAACATTTGACCAAAGACATGATTCGGAGCTGATGCATATAATGCCAAAACTCGCGATGCCGAACACTCCCTAAGGTGTTCGGTCTTTATGAGTGCGGGCGAAACAACACTCTTTATTAAAAAAGCCCCTAGTGTCCAGGTACGTGCAAAAATTCTGACGTGGCCACATGCCAAGACGCCGGCCTCCTCCTTTGGTTATATCAGAAAAAACCAGGGGATGTGTATCAACAAGAGACAGTAAAAAAGGTTTACGCAGGGTCTTAATCTAAAAAGAATCCTTTAGGACGGGTCCCTACTTCACGTCTGCACCTGTGTCTCCGTTGTGCCGTATCCTGGACGGGCGTCGCACGACGTTCATCTGTAAAAGAGAGGAACTGAGTTGAAAACGGGTCGTGCCGAACAAAAGTTTAAAATAAACAAAGTATAAAGTAAAATATATATAATTGAGCTTTATTGTCTCTTATTGTATATGCGTGGAGCCCCTAGTGGGGGTATATGGCCACTAAGCCTGCATCAATGATGATTTTGTCCTGAACTCGTCTATCCGCGTTCGTGGTCTTTAATGACCTATTTCGAAGTTTTTTGGCCGGTGAGGCCATTTTACCGTGGGGCTGTCAAAGCGGCCGCACAGTCCTCCGCTTGGGGAGGCGCACTTTAGTGCTTCCCATTCAAAGAGATGATGCCTCGTGGACCGGGCATCTTAAGTGTGAGAGATGCATAATGCGGTATTGCGTTAAAGCAGGCGAAAGCTTCGCGTCCCAGTAGTGCTTGATAGCGACTTGAGAACGGGACGATATGGAAGGTCAGCTTTTCGCGGCGGAAGTTATCGGCAGAGCTGAATATAACTTCGAGCCGGAGAAAACCCATACAATGGGTGTCCGGACGAGGTGTTACCCCTTGAAAGGAGGTTTTGCTGCGGTGGATTCTTGCTGGGTTTATCCCCATGTGATGGATTATATCCTGATATATCAGGTTTAGTCCACTACCGCCGTCCATAAGGACATTTGAAAACTGGAGTCCGCCAATTATTGGATCGAGTATCAAGGCAGTCCAGCCTGCATTCTTGATATTTCTAGAATAATCTAGCTGATCGAAGATGATTGGTTTTGACAACCAGTGGCGGGACCCTTTGGGGATAGGTCGTGTTGTGCATACCTTTATGGGCGCCGCACGTTTTGTTATGTGAAGTAAGTTCACTGTTTTTACTTCTTGTGGGAAGTTCTTTTGTTTCCTGGTGCTCTGCTTTTGGGGTTCATCCTCGTCTTCGCTTGGTGTGTCGAGCCCCTTGTGTTCGGCATTGAGTCTGCCGGATTGTTTGAAAACCCAACAATCTCTATGGGTATGGTTAGCAGGCTTCCCGGGAGTACTGTGTATCTGACATATCCTGTCTAGGATTTTATTTAAGTTGGATGGATCGTCCCTGTTATCCTGAAGGGGTGGTTTTACCTGATTTTGTCGTGAACCTTTGAATCCGGCATTGACTGTCGTGCTCTTCGGACTTTTTTCCTTAGTCCGGCGACGGTCCTTGTTGTGTCGCGGTTTTCCATTTTCATCCCTAGTTTCGGATGTACTTGGGTCGCTGGGGCTGCACCTTGCCAACCAGATGTCCTCTCCTGCACAAAAGCGGGTCATGAGGCTTGTTAGTGCGGCCATTGTTCTTGGCTTTTCTTGGCCGAGGTGTCTGGCGAGCCATTCGTCTTGGACGTTATGCCTGAAAGCTGCTAAGGCTTCGGCATCCGGACAGTCGACTATCTGATTCTTTTTAGTGAGGAATCTATTCCAGAACTGCCGAGCTGATTCTTCGGGCTGTTGAGTTATGTGACTAAGATCGTCTGCATCCGGAGGGCGGACATAGGCCCCTTGAAAATTTGCTCGGAAAGCATCCTCGAGCTCTTCCCAACTTCCAATTGTGTTTTCAGGAAGGCTTTTGAGCCAATGTCGGGCTGGCCCTTTAAGCTTAAGGGGTAAATATTTTATGGCGTGGAGATCATCTCCTCTAGCCATGTGTATGTGGAGGATATAATCCTCGATCCAGACTCTAGGGTCTGTTGTTCCTTCATATGCCTCTATGTTTACGGGTTTGAATCCCTCTGGAAATTCATAGTCCAGGACCTCATCGATGAAACATAGGGGGTGTGCGGCGCCCTTGTATTTGGGTGTGCCGGATTCTGATGATGGCTTTATTGCATTGCTTACAAGAGCTTGCTTTCTTGGCCCATAAATGGACCTAACTGGGCCATGATGCGAATCCTTAAGTGGGTCGCATGCCGATTTAGGTGCGGCGCCGCTTGCCGCTTTATGGGGTCGTCTATCCGACTGTGTGACTTTCTCATTTTTTGAATGCGAGGGCTCTAGGGCCTCTTTGTCGAATTCAGGCAGTAGCTTTCTTTTCGGATAGCTTTTAGTGCGGCGACTGTCGCCGTATTTATCGGCGGTATTGATTACTTTGCTCCATCTAATCCGGAGCGCATCTTCCGCTGTTTTTAGCTTCCGCTTCTGCTTTTTTAGGCTGCGTGCAGTTGCAACGAGCCTCTCGTGGAGATTCTTCTACTCCATAGGTTTATTCGGCGTGAGGTCGTCCGGAATGCCGTTTTCGCCGGGGGAGGGATGTTCGGTTTCTCTATCCGTGTTGCCTTGTTCGGACGGTTGCTCTAAGGCCTGCTCGTCGTCTACCGGCTCGTCCTGCTCTATGGCTGGGTTTTTGTCGAGGCGGGGCTTGGGTCGGCGTTTACGCCGACGCTTTGATTGCTTTTCGGGGGGTCGATCTCCCGTCCCATCCCCTTTTTCCTCGTTGTCGCTTCCTTTAGGGGTATCCACCATGTACACATTGTGAGATGAGGTGGCTGTCCAATGCCCTATGAGCGTTGGTTCGTTGGTATCTCCTGCATCGTCATCCATGCTGTCGATGTCTCCGGAGTCGAAGTTGAGCACGTCGTTTAAATTGTCGACAGTGGCTACCAAGCGGGTGGTGGGTGGGCTTTGAATTTCTCCATCGTCCGTATCCCGTCCTCGCTGACCGTAGTTCGACCAGGGCTCTCCTGATAAGGAGAGAGACTTGAGAGAGTTCAGGATATCGCCAAAAGGTGAGTGCTGAAAGATGTCTGCGGCGGTGAACTCCATTATCGGCGCCCAATCGGATTCGATCGGCAGGGGCGCGGGGGGTTCGGAGTTCGGAAAGGAGTCCGGATCCTCGGAGTCACGAATCATGCAGAGCGCGGGGCTAGCGTTTGGCTCGATCGCCTTTGAGATCGAAGCCCCCGAGGTGACGTCCAACCGCTCATCCTCGATTGGCGCAATAGGCTTCGAGTTAGGGGTCGGAACCGATGCGTGTGTGGCCTCCAGGACACTGTCCGAAGGCAGAGCTAGATCATGCCCCTCGAGATAGTGCGGCGCGCTTGGCCGTGGCTCGAACCCGTCGAAGATCAAGTCTCCGCGGATGTCAGCCGTGTAGTTTAAGCTTCCAAACCTGACTTGATGGCTAGGGGCGTAGCTTTCGATCTGCTCCAGGTGGCCAAGCGAATTGGCCCACAAAGCGAAGCCGCCGAAGACGAAGATCTGTTCGGGGAGAAAAGTCTCGCCCTGGACCGTATCGTTGTTAATGGTCAAAGGAGCCATCGGGCCTAAAGGCGATGACACAGAGGAACTCTCAATGAAATCACCAATGTCGGTGTCAAAACCGGCGGATCTCGGGTAGTGGGTCCCGAACTGTGCGTCTAGGTCGGATGGTAACGGGAGGCAGGAAACACGATGTTTTACCCAGGTTCGGGCCCTCTTGATGGAGGTAAAACCCTACGTCCTGCTTGATTAATATTGATGATATGGGTAGTACAAGAGTAGATCTACCACGAGATCAAGGAGGCTAAACCCTAGAAGCTAGCCTATGGTATGATTGTTGTAGATGGAGTTGATTGCCTACGGACTACAACCCTCCGGTTTATATAGACACCGAATAGGGTTAGGGTTACATAGAGTCGGTTACAATGGTATGAGATCTTGAATATCCGCATCGCCAAGCTTGCCTTCCACGCCAAGGAAAGTCCCATCCGGACACGGGATGAAGTCTTCAATCTTGTATCTTCATAGTCCAGGAGTCCGGCTGAAGGTATAGTCCGGCTACCCGAACACCCCCTAATCCAGGACTCCCTCACTAACCATAGCATGAAACATATGGATCCAAATCAGCCCCTTACGAAGCAATGCATAAACTAGGGTTTAAGCTTCTGTCACTCTAGCAACCCATCATCTACTTATTACTTCCCAATGCCTTCCTCTAGGCCCAAATAATGGTGAAGTGTTATGTAGTTGACGTTCACATAACACCACTAGAGGCTAGACAACATACATCTTATCAAAATATCAAACGAATACCAAATTCACATGACTACTAATAGCAAGACTTCTTCCTTGTCCTCAGGAACAAACGTAATTACTCACAAAGCATATTCATGTTCATAATCAGAGGGGTAATAATATGCATATAGAATCTGAACATATGATCTTCCACCAAATAAACCAATTAGCATCAACTACAAGGAGTAATCAACACTACCAGCAACCTACTAGCACCAATCCCGGACTTTGAGACAAGAATTGGATAATAGAGATGAACTAGGGTTTGGAGATGAGATGGTGTTGTTGAAGATGTTGATGGAGATTGCCCTCTCCCGATGAGAGGAGCGTTGGTGATGACGATGGTGATGATTTCCCCCTCCCGGAGGGAAGTATCCCCGGCAGAACAGCTCTGCCGGAGCTCTAGATTGGTTCCGCCAAGGTTCCGCCTCGTGGCGACGGAGTCTCGTTCTGAAAAGTTCCTTCTTATTTTTTTCTCATCGAAAGACTTCATATAGGAGAAGATGGACGTCGGAGAGCCACCAGGAGGCCCACGAGGTAGGGGGCGCGCCCTAGGGGGGCGCCCCCCACCCTCGTGAGCAGGGTGTGGGCCCCCTGACCTTCATCTTTGGCGTGGATTTTTCTTTATTTATTTTAAGATATTTCATGGAGTTTTAGGACTTTTGGAGTTGCGCGGAATAGGTCTCTAATATTTGCTCCTTTTCCAGCCCAGAATTCCAGCTGTCGGCATTCTTCCTCCTTATGTAAACCTTGTAAAATAAGAGAGAATAGCCATAAGTATTGTGACATAAAGTGAAACAACAGTCCATAATGCAATAAATATCGATATAAAAGAATGATGCAAAATGGACGTATCACTGGTACATCATAACCAGATGCTTGGGCATTGTGCACTTTTCAGTAGAATGCGTGTAGCATCCACACTTGTTGCAAAGCTTAGATTTATCAAACCTGGGCTTTGAAGTGCCTTTTCCCTTGCCTGGGTATCTGGATCTCATGTTCCCATTGCGCTTTCGCTTATGCTCGAAATTGGATTGTTTACCCCGAGAGGTGCCATTAAACTTTTGTCTATTTGCAACATTCAGATGGACTTCGGGTAAAGGTTGTGCCCCAACTGGGCGTTGAGAGCCATTCTTAGCGAGTAGCTCATCATGCTTTTCAGCCTGAAGTAACATGTGAATAAGCTCGGAATAGACAGTGTAGTTACGAGCACGGTATTGCTGTTGGAGGATCCTATCTGAAGGGAGCATAGTAGACAAAGTTTTCTCTATCTTCTCCCCCTCAATAGGTTTCTTCTCATAAAAGCGCTGGTTGGAACATATCTTATGGATAGCATGATTGTACTCACCAATGGACTTGAAATCCTGAAGACGAAGATGAGTCCAATCATGGAGTGCTTCTGGCAGACTACTGCCTTCTGCTGTTCATACCTCGTTTTGAGGGCCAGAAACAGAGTACTAGGAGATTCCTCCTGTAAATACTTAGACTTGAGATCTGGATGAATATGGTGCCTTATGATGAATAAAGCAGCATAGTTCTGCTGTTCTGTCAGCGGCGTGGCCCCAGCCGGGAGAGGAGTCTCCGGGGGTTGTATTGCACGTGCTATCCCACGGGACGCAAGACTGATCTTGATGTCCATAGCCCATGTAGGATAATTGTGGCCATTGAGAGAAAGCTCCTCAAACTCTTTGTCAGTCATCTTTGCCTACATGGGAAAACCAGAGATAATTAATTTACGGGTGGTAAATTAAAAACCATCATGGTTGTGTAATAAGAATGAAAAAAATTGATACTCAAGTGTAAACTTAAAAAATTCTCAACCTCAATTGTGTTAACATAACACTTTGAAGATCACTTAGATCTCACAGTAATAGGCTACATTGCTATTACCTTGTGTATGCTACAATTTGAATATAAGGAATGCATGGTGGAGGTAATCGGTTGTCATGTAACAAAACGTGGGCCTCGCAGTAAGAGGAGATGATCTGCATATGAGCAGTGGATCTCAACTCATTACCGTGTGATTCCAAATATAATGAGGGGGAAAGATTCAAAAATTTGCAAGTTCGATATGCGAGAGAAGATGATCTCAATCGCAAGTACATGTTCAAGAGAACTGGGTATGTGGTAAACACATAGAACATGTCATTCTTCCCAGATGAACTCCGGTACTTTATTTATATGCAATCCATTACATAATATAAACACACCTACTAATAATTACACAAGTCCTACATAGAATAAATCTAGAACAGGACTAAAATGTAAGTAGTAGTCAATCTAAGTACTAAACATAGTCTAAAATTGCACAAATACAATAATTGGTACTAATGTTAAGAAAACAGAGAAAATAAAATAAAATAAATCCACACTTCTGGCCGGCCCACCCGCCGCAGCACCACACAGGAGAGGAAACAGCCACCACGGGCGCCTGGGCCTGGGCCTGCCTGGCCTTTGGCCGACCCACGCGCCGCCGCACCGCATAAAGAGATAGGGGAGCGAGTGGGTCGGATAAGGGTCGGAGTATCCGAACCCCCGCACCACCACCTCTGCTCGATCCCCACTATCACACGGCGACGCCGACGGGAGGAGTGGCCGCCGCAGGCCCTCGCGATTTCGGTGGTCACCGACGTAGCACCGACGACCCCTCCTCATCCGAAGAAGACTCGACGACGACGTGATCCGGGCGAGCAGTTTCTGGTGCGGCGCTGGCGAGTCCGAGGCTCGCCGGAGCCCACGAGCCGGCGCGGCGGCCGGGACGGCGGTTGAGGGCGGCGATGGCGCGCCCGAAGAGGCGGCCAAAGCACCGCCCCGCGTGGATGCTTGGGCCCGCAGAAGCCTCCAGTGGTGGTGGGGAGTTGACGCCGGCACCTTCCATCCCTACTCCGAGGCGGATGACGCCAGAGGCGCCGGTGGGCGCTGACACGAAGCCAAGCGTGGCCTCTTCATCCACAATGGCGCGCATCGGGACAGGCGCGTAGCCAGGAGGGCCACGGCTCGGGCCAACAGCCTCGCCGGCGGGCGTCGGCGTCGAGGGCGGGAGCCATGTGGCCGGTGGAGGCAGAGATCCGGGGGGTGATCGAGGCGCAACGGCGACCCCGTTCATCATCGGGGCGCTCGGGTCGGCCACCATCTGAGGGTCGAGCCCCATGGGCGCATGGCCATGGGCGCGAGGAGCACCGCGGTGGGCGCGTCCTGTGGTGCGGCGACCCTGTCCCGGGACATGGTGAGCACCACGGGCGCCTCTCCTAGCGCCACGGTGGCCGCATCCAACAGCGCGACGGATAGCCTGGCGACGGAATCGCCGGAGTCTACACAGTCCGTGGAAACGGCGACCATAGCGTCGGCCATCCTCGTGGATCAGGCGGAGGAAGAAGGAGACGAGGCTCGGCATCTCACCGGCGGCAAGTGCTCTCCCCCCCTTTCTTTCCTCTTTTCGCTCTTCGCTGGTTGTTCTACGTGCGTGATAACGTGTTTGAGATCGAAAGTGAAATCTCTGTATTGATTGATGGTTACAGGCGCTACTTATATCATCTGGAGAGACGCCACCGAGAAGAGGCGTCGGTTCCAGAGGACAGGAGTGAGAAGGCGTCTGTGCGGGACAAACCACACGACGGTTTGGGCAAGGGGTGATTTTTCCCTAATTACAAAGAGGACTGCTACGCGTCCGTCGGCTGATCTTCGGCCGGCTCACGGGCCATCAGATCTGGCGCATTGGCGCTCTTCATCATTGCAACATAGGTCTTGTTGCGGAAAATTTCTGCAGCAGAGGTCTTGTTGCATATTTTTTTTTTGCAACTCAGTTTTTGTTACATTTGTTTTGCAACATATGCTTTGTTGCAGAATATTTTTTTACGTTTTCATCTTTTTGCAACTAAGGTTTTGTTGTAGTTTTTTTTTGCAACAGAGGCTTTGTTGCAGAATTTCTTTTTTCGTCCTCGTCTTTTTGCAACATAGCTAATGTTACGAAAAAAACTAATGCAACACTGGCGATGTTGCAAAAGTTGCAAAAATATCGTCAGCAACTAGTGGCATGTCACGTGGGACACATGTTGTGTGAGCAAGGAGGACATATGGGTTCTAAGAAATCAACCGGTCAAGGGGATTGCGGAAGGACTTTTGTAACATGAATGATGTTGCACAAATTAGAGGTAGAACACCATGTAAAACAGTAGCCTGGGAAGAACACGGGAGGCGACTACCCACAAAGGAACCAGATCTAGATCTTACAACCTACGAGTTGTTGCGGTAGGCAAACCGCAACAAGCGCTCAGTTGCAAAACTGTAAGAGATAATGTTAGGTGAGCCCACGCGGGACACGCGTCGCACAGACGATGCGGCGGATGTCCGCGTGCGATCCACCGGCTGAACCTAAGCATTTTTCAATTACAAATTGTAATTAATTCTAACAATATCGTGTGGGTTGCATGTACATGCTTGCTACTATTTCCGATTATACTAGATAAAATTGAATTCATAACTGACTCAGCAGATATTTTTTTTTTCCACGAGCACTGCTATGCGAACGATAAAATTGCTGCTGCGGCCACCGTCGGATGCAGTTTGCCAGCACTTCTACCGCGGTCGATTCGAGTATCGTGTATTCGTGTGCATATCGGCCACGAAGCGTCGTGCGCACGGCAAGTTTCGTTTTTTCACGCGGTCCAAGGAGGCCCTTAAAAGCCATATTTTGACTTTGAAAAAAACGAAAAAAAGCCCGGCCTCGCCGACCCGTGCGGTCTCCTGTCCTCACACCCCGCCCGCGCGGAGCTCTAACCCTAACCCTAGGGCGCCGCCGCCTCCACCCCGCCTACCCCCGGTCCGTCGCGCCGCCAACCCACCCGGATCCCATCCGCCGCAGCCGAACCCAAATCCCCCAACATCGCCGTTCTTCTCCTCCTCCGCCGCCGCCGCCATGAGTCGCAAAAACGCCTCCTCGTCCTCCTCAGCCGCCGCCACGAGCCGCAAGAACGCCCCCTCGTCCTCCTCGGCCGCGGGCGCCGCCGGCAAGAAGGAGAAACCCCTCTCCGTGTCGGCCATGCTAGCCTCGATGGACGGCACGGCGCCCAAATCCAAGCCCGCCAAGGCGGCGCCCAAGCCCAAGCCCTCCAAGGCGCCCGCGTCGTCGTACATGGGCGGCATCGACCTGCCCCCGTCGGACGACGAGGAGGACGAGGCCGACGTCGCCGCCGTCGCCGCCAAGCCCAAGCCGGCTCGCGCCACCGTCGACCTCAACGCCCTCGCGCCCTCGGACAAGGACTCGAAGAAGAAGGAGAAGCGCGAGATGATGGCAGCCGCCGTCGCCGAGGCTGCCAAGCGGGAGGCGCTCCGCGACGACCGCGACGCCTTCTCCGTCGTCATCGGAGCGCGCGTCCCCGGATCCGCCGCTGAGGGCGATGCCGCCGATGGAAACATCAAGGACATCGTGCTCGACAACTTCTCTGTCTCTGCGCGAGGAAAGGAGCTACTCAAGGGCGCCTCCCTCCGGATCTCGCATGGTCGCCGCTATGGTCTAGTGGGGCCCAATGGCATGGGCAAGTCTACCCTCCTGAAGCTGCTCTCCTGGCGGCAGGTGCCTGTGCCCAAGAACATTGATGTCCTGCTTGTGGAGCAGGAGATTGTTGGTGATGACCGCTCGGCAACCGAGGCGGTGGTTGCAGCCAATGAGGAGCTCACGGCGCTCCGGGCTGAGCAGGCAAAGCTTGAGGCCTCTAACGACCCCGATGACAATGACAAGCTTGCCGAGGTATATGAGAAGCTAAATCTATGTGACTCTGATGCTGCACGCGCTCGTGCGTCCAAAATCCTCGCGGGGCTGGGGTTTGATCAGGCAATGCAGGCAAGGTCCACAAAGTCCTTCAGTGGTGGCTGGAGGATGCGCATCTCGCTTGCCCGTGCTCTCTTCATGCAGCCAACATTGCTGCTCCTTGATGAGCCTACCAACCATTTGGACCTCCGAGCTGTGCTTTGGTTGGAGCAGTACTTGTGCTCGCAGTGGAAGAAGACCCTTATTGTTGTCTCCCATGACCGGGACTTCTTGAACACAGTGTGCAATGATATCATTCATTTGCACGATAAGAGTTTGCATGTTTACCGTGGTAATTTTGATGACTTTGAGAGCGGGTATGAGCAGAAGAGGAAGGAGATGAACAAGAAGTTTGAGGTGTATGAAAAGCAAATGAAAGCAGCAAGGAAGACTGGGAGCAAGGCTGCACAAGATAAGGTTAAAGACCAAGCAATGTCAAAGGCCCATAAAGAAGTTGCCAAGGGGAAGGGGAAGGGAAAGAATGTGGCAAATGATGATGATAACGTGAAGCCAGCAGATCTGCCACAAAAGTGGCATGACTACAAAGTTGAGTTCCACTTCCCAGAACCCACTTTGCTCACACCACCACTCCTTCAGCTCATTGATGTGGGTTTCGGCTACCCCAACCGTCCGGACTTCAAGTTATCAGATGTTGATGTTGGCATTGACATGGGAACACGTGTTGCCATTGTTGGGCCCAATGGAGCAGGAAAGTCTACTATTCTAAATTTACTTGCTGGTGATCTTAACCCATCCGAAGGAGAGGCAAGAAGGAGCCAGAAGCTGAGGATTGGACGATACTCGCAGCATTTTGTTGACTTGTTGACGATGGAGGAAAATGCAGTTCAGTATTTGCTCAGGCTCCACCCAGACCAGGGAGGAATGAGCAAAGCAGAGGCTGTCCGTGGCAAGCTTGGAAAATTTGGCTTGCCAGGTCACAACCATCTTACTCCCATTGTTAAATTATCTGGTGGTCAGAAGGCCCGTGTTGTGTTCACTTCGATATCAATGTCGAATCCTCACATTCTCCTACTGGATGAGCCTACAAATCACTTGGATATGCAAAGTATTGATGCTTTGGCAGACGCTCTGGATGAATTCACTGGAGGTGTGGTCTTGGTTAGCCATGACTCGCGGTTGATATCTCGAGTTTGTGACGATGAGGAGAAGAGCCAGATATGGGTTGTGGAGGATGGCACGGTGACTAAATATGATGGCTCGTTTGAGGATTACAAGGATGAACTAATGGCAGAGATAAAGAAGGAAGTTGAAGAGTAATGCTGCTCATATTGAGCTGCAGATTGCTTATTCTTTGTAGAATGAGCTGGTTTGTTCTCCTGAAATCTCATGTATTATTAGCAGCTTTTGTTTGCTTTGGTTTGCAGAATATACATATGGTTTGTCATATGCGTACTATCTATATGGCCAAGATGAGTTATTTGTTTGCCTTTAATACATTACAAGATACTGGAAATCTGGTGGTGTTTCTTTTGTACGATTTTGCACAACACTGTCGTACTAATGCATCTTGGGCGGTATACTTCCATATATTGTATTTTCTCGTGTTAACTTGCTATATACTCCCTCCGTTCCCTTAAAAAAGACCTTTTACCTTTTTCTTGATTTGTATGTAGCTAGACAAATTTTAGTATGTATGTTCACTCATCTTAGTATGTATGTAGTTAATATTAAAATAGCTAAAAGGTCTTATATTAGGGAACGGAGGTAGTAGTTACCATTATATGTTCTGAACTAATAGTGCCAGATTCTAACTATTGAAATGCTTGGTACGACGGATGAGAACGAGCCATTATTACAGGTGTGCTTTCAACCAGCTGTCTAAGAGTACTGGTTCTTTGTTGCGCATGCTCTGTGTAGAAAAAATAAATCAATATGTACTGACTACATGAATTTAGTTGTTATGTGTTATGGCTGCTGAATTTTGGAATCATTATTGGCACAAGCCATTTCTTGTTTTGTCTATGTTTTGAGGAACTTAAGTTGTTTAGCATGACAATGTAAACTAACTCAGAGAAGTGGGTTAGCAAAATTGATATGGAAGGATCGCCTGCCCTTAAGTTGGATGTTTCTTTCAGTAGACCTATAATTGTTATGCCTAACAATACTAGTAGTCATGAGTAAGGATGTTGTGGTAAATATTAGTGTTTGGGTGATTATCTTCCGAACATAAGATTCTTATAAGTTCAGGACAATCCATAAATCTGATTAAAGTTGTCTTCTTCACTACCAATATTTGACACCCTTCTCACGATTGCCATTAACAAATCTGTAGATGATCTTTCCTGTTATCGTTTACCTTGGACCTATGCCTATACCTGATAGTAACCTTCCCTGATTCTGTCTTACTGTATATTCTTCTGTTTCAATGTATTCAGGAATTATCTGTAGAATATCTTTCATGTAGAGTATTGTTCGAACCGTAGCTCTTTTGCACTTGTTGTCCAGCAGTGTCAGATCCACAGCTGAATACTGTCTATTGCAAATCTGATTACTATTCTTGTTGCTGTTGGGCTTATAATTGTTCTTATAGCTATGGTTGCACACTTCCTTTGTAGGTAGAATACATGTCTGTTTCCTCAAAAAAAAAAAAAGAATACATGTCTGATTTTGCTTGTTCCAAAGGAGAGAAAGTGTATGTTTTTACGGTTTCCCCTCTTTGAGTAAGAAACATTTTTACATAAGAAAGGGAAAAGCATGGAAGCAATTTAGATGAAATGTTTAGGTTTAGATTACGGGGAGTAAAGGACACATGTAGATCCTTTTGCCTTGGGTTTAATCAGTGTATAAGGTTTCCATCTCTGTAAAGATTTCTATTTTACTGATGTTTCGCAGAATCAAATGTTTCGATCTCTGTAATGTTTTAACCTTTCACAGAAATCAAATGAACGTCTGTCAATGAAATGCCTGTATGCAGCTCTTGAAGTACCAGCGTTTTTCTTGTGTTTTGCCGTGTGTCACTCTTTGTTTTATTTTTTTCATCTTTTCTTGTGATTGAGTACTATATTACTATTTGATTTACTATCTATGATGCTAATTTGGTCTTTCGAGTTATCTTGCGAGTTCACCACATTAATCTTCATAAGGATGCGTACAATCTTTATTGTACCAGAGTTCATTTTTCTGATGTAATTTTATGCTTCTGTTCTCAGTTTCATCAATATATTGGATGAAAACAGCAAGTTATTGTATTGTGAGCCAACGGACAATTTTTTGGATTGCGCATTTCCAAATGCAATTTAAACTTTGCGCATTTCCAAATGCTGATAGATTCCCACGACATTTTCCCCATAATGACTTTATCTTTTATGTTCTTGGTTCTTGGTTTCATCACATGGCATTTGCATCCTCATAATAACAAGTTACAACGGAGGAATTAGCTGAATTTGTTGCACTGTCGCTAATAACTACAACTGTTGCTAATAACTACAGCTCACAGTCACCTCCGCTTAGAAATATGAGACCTATTTGGCTGTTGCTAAAAGTTACAAAATCACAACCATACATGATTTTAAAAACGAATCCAGCAGGGCCAATTTGGGTGAAAATTGAAAAATTAATTAGATTAACTGTTATTCAAAGCATGACCTTGTGCACATTTAAAAAGGAAGGACCTCCTGCGCCTATTTTTGGTGCCAAGAGATTCTTGCGCAATTACAGATGCAATTTCAACCTTCCATTATTTGAGTTTCATCGGCAAAGTACCAGATTCCTATAGTATTTGGTAAGCTTGGACAAGCATCAGTATGTCTAACAGTCATAACCACCGACATAAGCTCATATGAGTACAGCCGCCGGTGCAAACTCCTACTCCCTCCGTTCCTAAATATAAGTCTTTCTAGAGATTTCAATATGGAGTACCTAGGCGTAGTTTAGAGTGTAGATTCACTCATTTTGCTCCGTACATAGTCCATATTGGAATCTTTAGAAAGACTTATACTCCCTCTGTACCGAAATAGTTGTCGCAGCTACTCCAGCGACAATTATTTCGGTACAGAGGGAGTATTTAGGAACGGGGGGAGTAACTGGAAGCGCCACCGGAGAGCACAGTGGCGCAGCGAACCGTGGAAATGGTGTCTGATTCACAGGACACCTGGCTTTTCTTCCCATGGGTTGGTCTGGGTGGCAGCGTCACGCGCACGGCATCCGCGTGACAGCCATGTCCTTGGATATCGTGAAGAAGTCCAGGTTGTGGTGGTACCTTCCCTCCACCACGGCATCATCACCGTCAGCTGCTCCGAGGATGCTCTCATCCAGAGGCGGCGAGCTCCTCTTGCTGAACCGCACAGCTTGCTCGTCGTCATCGTCGGAGCAGTTACCGTTCTCCATGACGTCCTGCATGGCTAGGTCGTCGTATTCCTCGTCAGACTTGGTGGAATGCTCGTCGACCGAGCCCGCTTCAATCTGAAGACATTGGTTTGTGCAGAAAACATTTAGCAATCTAGAAAGCTCAGATAACTGATGCGCAAGCTATCAACTGGCAGTCCTGGTTAGTCCAGGAAGCAACTGCAATCAAATGTTCGCTCCTAAAATAGAAATAAATCCCACTAGGAAAATTGCTGGATAACATAGTCGCTACCTCATGAACATCTCTTTCTTCATCAGTTAGATCCTCATCAGTTTCAGCATCAGGTGGGTTGTCAGCTTCTTCTTCACTACCATAGACTGAATAATCCTCCATATGCTGGAAAGGGCAAAGAGCGTTTGTTAGACTGGAATGTAAAACATCAGCAATCTACTAACAGAAATATGAACATATTACTGTCATATTAATAACAGAATATCGTTGTACCTCTTTGGATGCGCAATCTGATGTCTTTGGCGAGCTGCAGCATGAGGAGAAGTATCTACCGCCTGTCTCAATGCCATCAGCCCTCAGGTCATCTACACTCCCAGTATGGCTGGTGCCACCTGTATCACTCAGCCACGCACTAATCCCGAAGGAACCAAATTGGAGATTTACTGACTCTACCTTCCCAATGTGTGATGGGTTAACCTTTCCTACTGATTTATCACTGCTTCTACTGCCATTGGCATTGCCGTCACATGAATCTACATGCCAAGCCTTGGTGACTGAACCATCAGGGTTAAGGAGAGCCATCAGATTCCTAGAAGACCCCTTCCTTTGAATGAACTGGAACATGCCCTTGGAACCCAAGGAGTTAGATGCACGCTGGTTCCTGTATTCCTCATCCACCACAGAAACAGTGTTTGTGTTGAGATCATACAACTGCTCCCCAACTTCTCGTCGACGAAGACAGCTGAAAACTGTGGCATGTATGGCTGCCACGCTCTGGTCAACATTAGTATTGTTAATCTTAGGCACCAGATGCTTGTCCGCTCGGTTGCAAAGGTATTCCTGGATAGCCCGGATATTCCGGATGTACTTGATATATCTGTTCTTTGCCGGGTCCAATGTCATGTACTTTGCACGTACAGCAAATCGCTCCATGTGCTTCTCCTCATTTGCAATGTATACCATAAATGGTATTATGGAAGGATGTTTCTTCATTAGCCCCATCTATTAGATATTCAAAATAAATAGCTTAGTCAATTCTTCAAAGTGCAACAAAATATAATAGGCAAACAATGCAAGTATCACATGAAGAACACTAATAAAGTATCCATCTTGTTTCCTGACTAGTACGCACCACAAAATTGAGGCTCAAATGAACTCCTTCAACAATAACAGATCGCTTCTGCTCCTCCCATGATGTAATTAATCTGTCCAGGCTGTCAATGACCATCTCGCTTTGCACCTTGAACCCTTCTATTGCCATTTGTTTGTTGCCAATCAACTCGGTTCTAGGAGGTAAATCTGAGGAGCCATGATGAGATTTAACATCTGAAGTGCCATCTTTGCCTCCATTGGTATGAGAAACCGTTGCTAGCTTCTTTGCCTTTGACTTAGCAACTGCAACAGGGTCCAAGTATTCGCCTGCATGGTAGGTTGATGCATAGAGAAGAGGATTTTGCTTTTCATCCGCAAAGCTTCTCATCATATGGCGTATGGAATCAGTAGAAACTACTGTCGTAATGCCCAATCTACTACCCTGGGTAAAACAAACAGACCATATTAAACATTCAGCAAGAGTCAGCATCAGTTATCTCTCTGATTCATAATGCAATCTTCTAAAAGGAACAAGACATACAATGGACCAGAAAGCAGTCAAAGTGCTTTAAATTGATATTTGATTTGCAGATACTTATTATTAAATGCTTCTGCATGTAACAAACTATTGTGTCACTGGTGTACCATAGATAATATAGCCCATCCAGAAATGGCAGAGACTCTTAAGTTAGAAAACAACATACCAACAAAGATGATAGAGTGGACTTGCCACACCCGCTTGTCCCACACAAGAGTACTGTCACTGATTCCTTTTTCTCCTTAATTCTGATCAGAATAATTGGAAAAGGCACAATGGCAAAAATTAAATGCCGTTGAATTCATTGAGGTAGCTACCCAATGGTTGCAATGAAATGACTTGGGAAATATATGCATATTTCTTTGGGCATAATGCATGTACTGTGCTCATAAGAATAATTTAGGCCTTTTCAAGGGAATCATTTGACTTTAACAAAGCACGTTAAGCACACACATTTATCATAAGCCTGTTCTGTTGTGGAGATAATAGACGACTACTACTAGGAGCTGTAATTAAATAGATGAAGCAATATGCTTGTTGGATTGCTTCTGTGAACTCAATGAGATAGAGATAGGGTAAAGTTACCTGCAAGCAAGAAGCAAGTCAGCCTTCTGGTTTGGTCCAACATACTTGTAAGAAGAGAGTGCATCACACACAATATTCAGAAACTTTTCTCTTGAAATAAGAATTGTTGTCTGTGTCTTGTACAATTCGAAGGGCATGCTGCTGCTACTTGCATCTGGAATTTCTGTGCTAAGCATATTAGCATCTTCCCCAATGCCCAGGCTAGGAGCATTTTCTTCTTTGACAGCCCTATCCGACCTCGATGCATCCAAGAATTCACTCCTCATCACACTGAATACTTTCTTGCTAATCTGACAGTGCCAACAAGGGATGACAAGAAAACTTTGTTAAACTTTACACACCAATAAGAAAAAGTTGTGCACATGGATGGCGTAGTACTTTGCAGCTTATCGAAATGGACGACGAGGAAAAGAAGATACGCCAAACTGCCATGACCAAATCAGAGCAAGGAAAATCACGTCAAGTGAGAACCGATACCAGAGCTCAGGTCAAGTCCAAGATGCATGTTGCTTACGCAGCTAACCAATATGGACGATGAGGAGAACCCGACACCAGAGCTCATGTCAATTCCAGGATACAGACTAGAAAGGTAGCCCGCCAAGCTACAGTTCCCGAGCAAAAAGATCATGCAAGGCAAAGCCTAAATGTCTACCATCATATAACATGGTGCTGTCTCTCTCATCAGAGCCTAATAAAGTGAAGAAAGGAATAGCAATTCACGCAAGCTATGACAGTATGTGATGATAATGACCCGTAAGCAAAGTATCACCAAAAGACAATTTCGGGATCTTGATACATCCTGGCGGACGTATCCTTGAAAAAATAGACAAATTCAGTCTGCAACAAGAACAATAGCTTGGTAAGGAATGACACACGAAATACGCTGAATCAGATCCAATCCTTTTGCTGCAAAGAACGACCCTGTCCAAAAGGATATGAGAGTTTTTCTGTCTAATCCAAGGGCGGTGAATTGACCTAGGGGAATTTGGCTCGAGCAACGAACACAGTATGCTCATCAATTAGTAGAGTATATGTCACCTTCCCATGTCAAAATTGTCCTACTGCCAAACACTATGCTAGGCATGCCTAACTACATCATTTGAGGTTCTGAACCAAGAACTAGCATTCAGTCAAGAGGAAGAAAAAGCACCAAGAACACTATGCTAGACATGTGCTGTCCGGGAAGGATCTACCGCATCTAAAACGAAACAGAAGCAGGGGGGTTCGACCTCAGTCTTTAATCGTGGTATAACGCGAGCATGTCGCGCGAGGGCCTCCAATCGGAGGCTGGCGTCCCTCCATTTTCCGGGATCAAGATCGCGGACAGCGAGAGGGGTAGCAAAGAGGGGGAGGGGCAGAGGGGATAACCTTGAAGGCGTGGCGAGCCTTGCAACCCATGAGCTGGAGGGTGCTCTGCAGGACGGGGCGCGTGTACCGGAACGCCCGCCGGCCGCCGCCGTCGGCGACGGCAATGTAGAGCAGCTTCGGCGGCGCCGCCTCCGCCATGCCTGCGCCTGGATCAACAAGCCTGCCGGGTCAGAGATCGGGGAGGGGAGCGGGGTGGGGTTTTGAGGCGCATTGCGGCGGCGCGGTCATGGGCGCGGGCGTGGGGGTGGCGGGGGGAGGGCCTGGAAGGCGGCAGGTGTCGTTACGACGTCCACGCCGCGCGCGCCCATGGCTTCCACATGGCCGCGCTCTCTCTCCGCTCCGCCCGAGTCGTCGCCTTCCTCCTCGATTTTTCTGGGATTTGTCTCCCTCCCTCCCTCTCGCTGGTTTTCTCCTCTCCTCCTCCCGCTTTTATGGCCTCTTGCCCACACTCCTTTCTTTTACCTTTTCATTCTTTTTGCTTTTGGCTCCCCGGCGCCATGGAACCTGGATTTTGACAAAATGCAAAAAATAAAATTTGAAGTTTTATTTTTTCTGAAAAAATAGGGATGTGCATCGGGATGTTTTCTACTCCCTCCGTTTTGAATTACTTGTCGCGGGTATGGATGTATCTAGATGTATTTTAGTTCTAGATACATCCATTTCTGCGACGAGTAATTTGGAACGGAGGAAGTACAAGCGTGTGAATTTTTATGATGAAATAAGTTAACATTTGAGATGTACAAAATATCACGTTCAACATGTGAGCTACACAACAAAATAAAATATTTTTCAGGATTTTTTTAGCTCATCAAAATGTACTTTATCATGAAAATTTACATACATGTAGTATAGTACATCCCTATGGTTGTGTGCATCTTTCGGATTTGGTTGAAATTCGTAAGGCTCATTTAAAAAAATCAAAATTAGAGCACCTAAAACTGAGCCAAAAAAGCACGCTCATTCTTCTTAGTAATTATAACATGTATCTTCTATATCTAAAGTGCTAGCTTCACTAATATATTTTTCTTAACATGCAAGTATGTCATCTCATCATGCAACATGCATGGAAAATGGATCACCTTAACATGTCATCATGCATAGGAAATAGCTGACCTCAATATACGAACGTGCGTGATGATTTTAACTCTATTACACTATTTACATTTAACACATACTCCCTCCATCCCATAATATAAGAGCGTCAAAAACGTGCGGGGTATGTTGCAACTATACAATAGTCAAAAACGATAAATCATATGTATTTTTAGTTTTAGTTATCATTAAAATATAACAGAAAATATTTTCACTGCAACGTGCGGGGTATCATCTAGTAATGTAATAAAAGCACTACTCCATACATAGGTTATTTGAAAAAGAAATCTAATAATATCAATTATGCTATATATGTAAGTTACATATCAATGGAGTAATTGCGGGTCAAGTTGTTATCCTAACAAAAGTTAAATGAGGGGACGAGGAGCGATGTTTATAAACTGAAACTTTGCGTCGACCGTCGACATAATCTTTAGGTACAACCTTGGCGGCTACCATGAGACCTTGATACAATTTCATTTATATTGGATTTATTTCGCCATCGTGCTCTTAAACCGACAGTGGGCATTTCACAATCCATAAAAGGAAGTACATGGCCCTTCTTTCTTGTGTCAATCGTTTTCGATTCTCTCTTGGGTCGATCTTTTGTGTTGATGGATGCATCTCTTCTTTGTCGACGCTTGAGAACACTACTAAATTGCCTTGATTACACCGGTGTTCCCATGTGATGATTAATTAAGAGAACGATAGGATTAGGCAGCTAGCTGCATCCATCGACGCTAGGTGCCGACCACGTACACAAGTACTCTTGTTTAATCCAACGTTATCTTTGGAGCATACAAATCTATCCTTTCTGCAAGGAACGAAGACAAAAAATACAACTGCTTTTTATACGTCTGGCTTGGTTTCTACGTAACTAATAAAGCGTGACTGCGCTAAGTGGTACTGTGTCGCGTAAAAGATGATGTTTTAGACATGTCTTAAGTCAAACTTTGTTTTTTTTGCGGAAGCTAACATTCTTATATTATAGGACAGGGGGACTATTAAATTTTGACATCAATATTGTTTTAAAAATTGAAATAGAAACTGAGAAGTTGTGTCTTGAGAAATACTCTAAGAAAGTTATAACTTGTTTGTCATCGTACATGAATCGTAACAAAACTAGCGGCCTCGTCAATCTTACATCAAAATAGAGTCGTTTTCTCCTTTTGCTTTCTTAATCTGAATTTTTTTTAAATAAATTTTAAGATGGTTCCAAATCTATTTAAAAAAATCAAAACAGAGTTGTTTTCTTTTCATATTTGCAGGCCCTCTTCGATGTTTTCTTTTCCTATCGATGGATGCTGGAGGGAGAAGACTTCGACATCCCAAAAGTTTGGATGTATTTCCCTTTCTCTGTAAAAGGCGTGTTTATAAGGATATGCAATGCAGACATGAGTTTTTGGAACATGGTTCCATGCATGCCCGTGAGAACAACAAAGCAATTTTTTTAAAAGTTTATTCTAAAAAATATGGTTTTTTTGTAACATACATAGTTGTTTGGTATACGTCATGTTAAGTTTCACAAACAAATGACATCTGTGATAATCCGGGAAAAAATGTCAAAATTGAAGCTATATTAGAAAACACTATTTGGTGAATACTAAGGTCTCAATTGCAATTTCTTCACTAAGAACACCACGGATGTCAATACT
This sequence comes from Triticum aestivum, assembly GCF_018294505.1. Lineage (NCBI taxonomy): Eukaryota > Viridiplantae > Streptophyta > Magnoliopsida > Poales > Poaceae > Triticum > Triticum aestivum. The sequence continues at coordinate 604,191,525 of NC_057800.1, forward strand.
TCACAAAACTTCACACGTGAGTAGAATGGTATGCCAAGTTTGATATCCCCCAAAAGCAATTTTTTAAAACTTTTCAACTTTTTCTTTCAAATTTACTATTCATGCGGGTGCGCATACAACCATGTTCACTTTGGTATTTTCGCATGTGATATATTTAACATATAGCTATAGGCCTTTCCGGAAAAAACCACACACTAAAAACCACAGCAACCATGTAGGAATAGCCTAAGACGTTTTAAGGATGAATGAGGCCCAGCCCACTACAGAGGTCTTACATGCGCCATCCGAGTTGGGTTCCACCGAAAGGCCGTATTTGCAGGGCCCATATGGGAGCACCAGGGAGGGACTGGCGTCATTCTAGGGCAAACCACCTCGAAGCAAACGATCACCGTCAGATTCAAATCCAACCGCAGGTACGCCATCCTTCCACCCCTTTTAAGCTGCCAAACCCTCTCGCGGAACTCCCCCCTGCGCCGTCGCCTTCCTGCTTGCCGCTCTCGCTCCGCAGACGCCGCCGCCGCCGCCGCCGCCACGGCCAGAGCTCGACTCGCTCCCTAGAGGTACCACTCGCAGGAGCACGTCGCCCCGATCCCTCCCTCCCCCCTCTCCCTTCTGTTTGTTCCCTAGATCGGCGCGTAGCTATTCCGGATCTCTAGTTTCACGGCGGCGCGGTGTATCTATGGCCTGATCCCTGGCGAACTGCAAGCTTGTAGTTTATTCTAGCGTGGCTAATGTCTTATTGATGCCTTGGTCTTATCTGGGAGCGATGTAGGATCAAAAGCAGCTCTAGTCCTTGTTAACTATTGATGTCGTGTACGTAGGTGTTTTCTTGCCTGTGTATCCTGTTCATGAGGTTGGAGACTAGAAGGAATAGTTTGCTGGAGAGCACGTTTGGTAATTTTTCGTGTTGTAGACTTGTAGTGGCTTGTGATTTGGGCCGATGAAATGCGAGAAATGAAATTAATTTTGTTTTGCTTCATTGTATCCTTGAGATAAACCTAGGAGATGCACCTGCTTTCAAATGCCATGAAATGTTTTGTGTTGTTAAATCTTTAGCGAGCTGAACATGAACCTTGCTTGGGTTGTCATATCGCCATGCTCTGTTTACATGTGTTAAGGAATCATGAACTTCGTTTCTGTCTGTTCACGTGTTGATGTGCTTAATTGTGTATCCACCTAGTTGAAGTGCATCACAGGTTTGTGCATGATTCGTTTTGGAACGTGATTCACTTTTGCTGGAGTAGCTAGTAACCAATCGTCCTATCTGCTTGTGTACTGTAGAATTTGCTTTGACTTGCATGGAAGATGCCATTGAACTAGTTGAATAAACTCATCTTAGCCAGTGTCTGATAATTGGAAGCACTTGCATACATAGGATTATGTTCCTTTAACTGTATTGAATTGTTGTAACAATTTTCATTCTTGTGCCAATGTAGACCTTGCTAGAATGAATATCCAAAGTGTTAAAATGTAAAAACTGTTCCATTACTATTTACATACAATGCATGTTTGTCTTTTTTCCACTTCCATTTGTTTTCTAAAAGGCTGTTGTTATTCTGCAGGTAAGGATGGTGAGAGTCAGTGTGCTGAACGATGCTCTCAAGAGCATGTACAACGCTGAGAAGCGTGGGAAGAGGCAGGTCATGATCAGGCCTTCTTCCAAGGTCATTATCAAGTTCCTTATCGTCATGCAGAAGCACGGTTAGTTCTACCACCTGCATATTCTGTTTTGTTGTTGCTCTCTGAGAATCTGTAGCTGACTCTGTTCTCTTTGTTCTAGGATACATTGGCGAGTTTGAGTATGTTGATGATCACAGGTCTGGCAAGATCGTGGTCGAATTGAATGGCAGGCTGAACAAGTGTGGTGTCATCAGTCCTCGCTTTGATGTTGGTGTCAAGGAGATTGAGGGATGGACTGCAAGGCTCCTGCCTTCTCGTCAGGTCAGTTGCCTTAACTTACTACTGCTCATTGAATTGTGTATGTAACTTGATGCATAAACTGAGTGTTCTGCACGTGTCGGATCTTGGATCATTAACTTGATGTACATTCTCCCACCTGATTTGCAGTTTGGCTACATTGTGCTGACAACTTCTGCTGGGATCATGGACCATGAGGAGGCAAGGCGTAAGAATGTTGGTGGCAAAGTGCTAGGCTTTTTCTACTGAAAATGGAAAATGGAAAATTGGATGAAAGTACCTGAGATGTGTTAGTAGGATATTTCCAAGGAACACCTAAGTTGTCTTTTTTTTGTCTGACTAGCTGCCGCTGCTTGTTGAGTTATTCTGGAATCTGTTATGCACTTTGGGATTGGGTGCCTTTGTTTGAAAACTATGAGCTGTGCCTGTCGTTAATTCTGAAAATTCTATATGCAATATTATGTTGTTCCGTCAAGATAGATGCCGAAGAGGTTTAAATCTAGTAATCTGCCCGGCTCACAGTAGTTTCAATCTTGTCTGTGAGCTCATGCTTAATTGTTTGACTTTGAGATTGCAATTCAAGGCGAGTTTTTATCGTCTTGCATGACGATGTTCTGCTGGTGATTTGCATAGATAGTTGGGTGAAACTTGAAAAGTTTAGAAAATATAAGCTGCCTTCTCTACTGCCGGATTACATCTCCCAGCCGTTTGATTTTGCGTCCGATGGCCAACTTTTTCACCAGTGGCACTGCTTCCTCCAACGGCCTTGGCACTGGTGATGTGCTTGAAGCACCAACGCCTTCCCACAGAAGTGGTGATGCTGTGACCCGAACCCAGATCGCAGATCTTTGCAGTGGTACCGGCGTTGCAGCTGCAGAAGCACAGCCGTCGTTGCGCCAGAGCTGTTGCTGATGCATTTGCGACAGAGATTGCCTCGTCGGCGGTGCTACTGCAGCACCGGTCGAAAAGCATTGCCGGGAGTCGAGCACCGGCCCTTGCAGCGGCGGCAAACGTGCTCCTAGTAGTGTGCGGCCTCACGGCGGTCCGCCTTGTCTCAGAAGAATCGACATGGACTGTATAAGCATCGATGCCTACCGTCGTTGACAGTGGGGCGGCTTGCAGCAAAGGATGGTGTCTACAGAACAAGCCCCCGGCGAGTGCCCTGACCGAGAGGGAGCGCCACGCTGTGCAAAGGGAAGAAGGCCGAGCGGCAATTATACTATGAAAAACTAAAACGTTTAGAAACAACCGGCTGATCACAGCGCGGGCGTCGATCACTTCAAACTTGTAGAACAAGCGTAAGACGAACAAAGACCGGATCTACCACTCGAGTTTCAAGACATAGACACATAGTGGAGCACTCGGGAGTGCTACACAAATACACAATACAACTTCCCAGTGCTGAAAAATCAGCAGCAAAAGTTGACATGACAAAAACACCAGCTCGCCACAAACAGGAATACAGCAGCCTCCACAACAAGAGCACTAGTATATTTCTTTTCAACGAAGCAACAGAGCACTAGTATAGATAGTATTGGTCGTAGAAATGCAAGACGGCGAATTTCCACGAACGAGAGCCAAGCCCACGGGAAGGGATGCACGCACAGTTTACACACTCCATTACAATCCTCCCATGGAGGAGGAAGAAGAAGACATTTGCCAAAGATGTATAGTTGCCCTACACGGCCTGACACCCGCCTAGCTAGCTAGCTACCTCCGCCGCCGCGCACCGCCGTCGCCGCCGGTGAAGCAGCTGGGAAGTAAGACGCCGACAGTGGCTACCGTCAGAGGCCATTGTTGGGGGGTATATACCTGGGAGGAGCTCCTCCCAGGCGAGGGAGTCCTCCATGGGAGACGCCGGGCAAGGCTTCATATATAGAACCGCACAAGCGCACGAGGCTTCCATCGGCGAGTGGAAGCTCCGGTGGCCCGGTGACCTAAGTGAGGGGGCATCTTCCCTGGCATATTCCTGAGCATATGAGAACTTCTGCTTTTCTCGCCCCCGTGCTTTGCTCCGCTTTGGAGTATTCAAAGGTATATTCTGTGCTTTCTCGCGTGGCTTTGGAGCCCTCTGTGATTGTGGAATAATTTGGGCGATTGCGAGCGATCTCTGTACGTGTTTTGGAGTGGCTTGACGCAGCATGGGCTGGAAAGGTTGTTTGTTTGGTGCGTGGTCGCCTAGATCAAATCTTGCGTGGACCTACTGAACAGCTGACAACACTATGGCTGCCTTTGCATTGTCTGCCCCTACCTGTAGTATCCTCCTGATGATGATGTTTTTGAGGTACAAATCTCACCGGGCAAGTAAATCGTATTATCTCCAAAATATGCTCATGTTGTCTTTGATTAAGGCCCCCGTTCGGATCCCCTCCTGTTCCCAGCTTCATCGGCTCCGCTCGTGGAACTGGCCCGAACACAGCAGCTCCGAGAAGCCCCCGCTTCCCGGAGCAAACAACCCTCACAGTGCAAAAATAAGAAGCTGGTCAGACCCGTTCTCAAAAACCGAAGGAGGCGGAGTTAGACACTATTACCTGAAACCGCCAAAGCGCCAAGTGACCTCGGGGCAGCATATCGGTTCACTCGAAATATTTCTTTCTCCCCGATATGCTCTCTTTCCCATACTATTCGACCTAAAATATGGCCTGCCTTTCCTTCAAACGGGCCTAATGCAAGCTTATTAGGCTATTAGCCCAACCAATTGGAAGTGGAGCTGACCTCCCGGACAGTTTCTCTGAAGCCGATCTTTGTATGGGAAGCATGATTTTGCGAGGAGGAGCTGGTACTGGGGAGGATCCGAACGAGGTCTTATTACTACTTGTCATCTGATTTTTTTATGAGAAAACCTCCGATCTATTCATCACATGTCATAGTAGCACAATGAACACCAAAGTAACAAAAATTACAGCCAGACCCATAGATCACCTAGCGACGACTATAAATACTGGAACAAGCTGAGGACACATCATGACTAGCCCCTCTCTAGAGAAAAAAAAGCAAGTCACATCCTAAAATAGAGAAACACTAGCCAAAACAAACTTGACATCACCACCATCGAATCAAGCCTAAGCCATTGACGCTAACTTCATGGGTTGGTGGCCGCCAATTCGCAAGACCATAACCCTAAGGGCTATTTGTTATCAACGGCGATGACCACACTAGGACACACATAGAACCGTGAGACTGTTATACCGCGCGCGATCGTCTCTACGTAGCGCCCCAAAACAATCCAAACTTGATCCATGGTTCCTTCCCTTTTCAGGTTTGGTTCTTCATAAAGGGGAGGACGACTTGAAGAACTAGGAGAATGCTGAGTTGCAACTTGCAGTTGAGCCTAAAAAAAAGCAAGTGTGCGAGTCATGACTAGCCTTTCTCTAGAGAGAAAACAATATGTTCTATTCCAGATCAAGAACCGCTAACCGAAATAAATCTAACATCAACACCGTCAAATCAGTCCAAAGTCCTTGACGACAACTTGCTGTGTTTATGGCTTACGATCCGCGAGACAAAAACCCAAAGGGCTCTTTGTAACAACCATGAAATTTTT